>NC_079220.1:54432018-54616319 GCF_029633865.1 Lampris incognitus | reverse complement strand
GCAGAGCCTTCAGTGTGCAGCCCCCACCCTTTGGAGATCTGCAATGCTGCTTCTTTGCCATTTTTGAAAAACTCCCGAAAACTCACCTGTTCACTAAGGCCTATAGTCCCTAGTCACTTCTATCATCCCAGACATCTTTGCTATTTTTATTTTCCGTTCTTGTATTTTTTTGTTTTGTCTGCTCCACTAGCATCCTTGGGTCCTTTGAAAGGCACTACCTGAATTTAAGTTGTTGTTGTTGTTGTTGATACAGCAATAACTTTGTGTCCTATCTGGTCTGACATTAATTAAACTGAAGCAGTCACTTGCAATTGCTGAACTCAACACACCTTTAGGTTAAATTAGACTTGATCGGTGTCCGGGTAGTATAGCGGTCTATTCCGTTGCTTAGCAACACTGGGATAGCCAATTCGAATCCCCGTGTTACCTCCGGCTTCAGTCGGGCGTCCCTACAGGCACAACTGGCCGCGTCTGCGGGTGGGAAGGCGGATGTGGGTATGTGTCCTGGTCGCTGCACTAGCGCCTCCCCTGGTCGGTCGGGGGCGCCTGTTTGTGGGGGAAGGGGGGGGGACTGGGGGGAATAGCGTGATGCAGGATTGTAGATCACCGGTTATCTCTCGGTTAGATTATGTATTTCAATGCACTTCTCACCGGTCTCCCATCCCGTGCAATTCACCCGCTGCAAAAGAATCCAGAAGGATGCTGTGCACTTGATTTTCAACCTGCCAAGAATTGCACACATCTTACACCTGATGCTGGATGTTTACCTGCATGGAGCTCCAAAGCTTTGCTGTTGGATTTTCCAGCAGGTTCAAGGAACGGCACCAATTTAGCTGCAAACCCGCGTAAACATATACACTCCTGCACCTGCTCCTCATTCTGCCTCTGCCCACGTCCGTTTTAAAAGGAAGAGAAACCTCACCGGGCCCTAAAATGGTGAAATGAGCTCCCACCCTACCCCACCAGGGCTGCAGAATCCCCTGTTTGATTCAAGAGAGGCCTAAAAACCTTCCTTTATCCATGAATATATCTGCAGAATCCGTTTTCTTTTTTTTTCCTTTTTTTTTTATCTGTAAATGTGAGAAAGTAGATGTAAAAAGTAGAGAAAAAAGAGTGAAAGAGAGGAGGAGATCATGGATTGGGGGCACTGTTGCTTCACTAGATTTTAATAGTTTGCCTTTTTTTTTCTTTCGGGCGGGTGTGTGTGAATGAGCAGGGTGGAAGAACACGCTCCCAGGCGTGAGGAAAGTTAAACATAATAGGTAGAAAATATTTAGGACTTACATCGTGTCGGGACCCTTGTCAGCTCCTGGGCACGAGAAGGTGACAAACTCATGGCAGCGCTTGTGAACCACAAAACAGCAAACTGTCCAACAAAGAGAAACAGACAGACAGAGAGAGAGACATATGGTTACTAAAGGAACATGAACAAACTGAGTGTCTGTAATTGTCTTTTTTTTCCCAAAACAATTTCACATTTTGACAAACTAGCCGGTATTCGTCCCTCTCTTACACAAACACACAGACAGTTATAGACACAGTGATAAGTAATCTACTACTACTACTACTTTCATTCATTCATTCATTCATCATCAGCTGCTTCTCCGGGGTCGGGTCGCGGTGGCAGAGAGCTAAGTAGGGCACTCCAGACGTCCCTCACCCCAGCAACGCCCTCCAGCTCCTCCTGGGGATCGATCCCAAGGCGTTCCAAGGCCAGATTGGACATGTAGTCCCTCCACCGAGTTCTGGGTCTACCCCGGGGACTCCTCCCAGTGGCCGTGCCCGGAAAACCCCAAAAGGAAGGCGCCCAGGAGGGCATCCTGATCAGACGCCCGAACCACCTCAACTGGCTCCTTTCGACGCGAAGGAGCAGCGGCTCTACTCCGAGCTCCCTCTGGGTGTCCGAGCTCCTCACCCTATCTCTAAGGCTGAGCCCAGACACCCTACGGAGAAGCTCACTTCAGCCGCTTGTATCTGTGATCTCACCCGTTTCGGTCCCTACCCAAGGCTCATGACCATAGGTGAGGGTTGGAACGAAGATTGACTGGTAAACTGAGAGCTTTGCCTTCCGGCTCAGCTCCCTCTTCACCACAACGGTCCGGTACAACGTCCACATTACTGCTGATGCTGCACCATATCCAACTGTTCAATCTCCTGCTCCATCCTAGCCCTCACTCGGGAACAAGACCCGAGATACTTGAACTCCTTCACTTTGGGGCAATACTACTACTTTAAGTAATCAAACAGACAAATTCACACACGTACACACACAGACACACACACACACACTGAGCCAATACTGTTATGTAATCTTAGATTTGGTGCAGCGACATTTCTGATCGGTTCGGCTAATGCTGATCGTGTCCGCTTTCAAACTGAACCGGAGTCGGCCTCCAGCAACTGTCGTCCCCTTCAACATGGCTGACGCGACACCTGACGCTGCTCTCCGATCAGCAGCCTTGACGTTTACATTTGGACGCCGCCGCGTATCTGCCGACAGCTACATAACAAGCCCGACTCCCTCCCAGACCCCGCTCTGTCTGCTCAGCTGTCGCCTTTTCCTGCCGCTGTCGGGGAGTTTTCCTCGTCTCCCCGTTTAATTCTCACACTGTCTGTCACCCTCTCTCAGTGTCAACCTGTCTGCTGGTCTGCAGCTCAACCGCCCCCCCCCTTGGAATCCTCACCACCGCCATCATTGTTCTCTCTGCATCTCTCTGTCCACCGTTCTCTCCCCGCTTCAAAGTCGCAGTTGCAGACAACCTGACAGGCACTGGCTGAACAAGTGAAGCGGTTTGTTGAGGACCCCGACGAACAACCCGCCAGGATAAGCGTGTCAACACAAGCACTTATCGCCAAGACTCACACGTCTACAACATCCATTCCATCCATTACCCAAACCACTTATCCTGCTCTCAGGGTCGCGGGGATGCTGGAGCTACCCCAGCAGTCATCGGGCGGCAGGCGGGGAGGACACCCTGGACAGGCCGCCAGACCATCACACAGGGTCACACATCTACAACAGTGATTCTTTTAAGCGATAACGCACTTTAAATGAACTCTGACTTGACTCGACTTAAAACTGCGTAAAGAAACAGAAGGTGACTCTCCAGAGGCTTGTCATCGTCCTTCAGGTACAGCCAACGTTTCGAGCGGCGTGGTCCGGTTTCATCGTTTATCATCAAAATCAGTTTCAGCATCACCGTCGTCATCGCCACCATCATTTGGTTCGCGACATACCCTTCCTCCTCCTTATCATCATCATCATCAATGCCATCCCTACCATCAGCGTAATGATCAGATCCATCGTTTTAAATCCTAAGCTGACCCCAATCCCTTCTCACTATGGGAATGTGTGTGTATGTATGTGTGTGTGTGTGTGTGTGTGTGTGTGTGTGTGTGTGTGTGCGCGCGCAGCAGCGTGTCAGAGATGGATGTCTCCCTCCTGCCAGTACTGTAGAAATGAGCTACTGGAGCATGCAGTGCAAATTCATCTCTCTCAGTAATAAAGAGGACCACAGCCAGGAAGTGAGGGACGAGGGTTGTCGGAGGTTGGCTGTGGGGGTAAAAAAAAAAACTCAGCAAAATATTAACCTACAATGATTTAATCATGTTCAGGAGTTATCACCAGCTCCATTTGTCACTTCCACAACACACATGTTAAAACATGCAGAATACTGGCAGGTTCTCAAACGGCGGGGTAATGTCTACGAGCCGCCAAGGTAGGAATTTTTGCACCAGACTCTTGTTTTATCTACAGACTGAGCTAAGTGAAGTTTTATACCTTTCTTGGACATTTGGCTCGGTCAACATGAACTTTGTAAAATTATGAGACGGGACGGTTTTGGTGCAGATTTTTCCCAGGGGCTTGAACATCAAACTGATTTGTCTTCATGAGTTAATATCCCGCTGCATATTTTCTGTGTCCACATTATCAGCAATGTTATAAAGAATCTGAAACACACCTAACTACACTCCTATCGCCCCCCCCCCACACACACGCACACAAACTTGTTTAATCTATACATGTGAGGAGCCTCTTTGACTACTTTCATTCTCTAGCCCCTAACCCTAACCTTAACTTTCTGCTTCCGGTGTGAGAAGATGGCGGCACGAATTCACGTTTGCAGCGGCCTCACCCAGTACAGGTATGGGAAGATGGCGGCACGAACTTACGTTTGTGGCGGCCTCACCCAGTACCATCCACGCAGTGTCTTTGTCCACGTCTGCGTCTTAGTTTGTCTTGTCTGATGGCTGGGAGAGCTTGGTCTGCTGCGTCCTGTGGGCCCAGGGACCACGGCCCTGCCCGCAGCTGCGCCCAAAAAGGAAACACTGAGGGTGGTCTGACAGGACACGGAAGTGGGGCAGGCTAAGCTAACCGCTAGCCCACGCAGACCCGGCAGGGGCGGTCTGGCGGCGGCCTCGCCTGGCGTTGACTGTGTTTTTAGTGTCGTCGGTGGAGTGGGGGGAGGTGTGTCGAAGGTGTCTGGCTGGGAGAGCTAGCGTTGGCACTGGGAGAGCCTGGTCTGCTGTGTCCGGTGGACCCTGGGGACCACGGCCCTGGCCAGAGTTGCGCCCGAGGAGGAAACCCCAAGGGTGGTCTGACATGGCATGGAGGCGGGGCAGGCTAAGCTACTGCTAGCCCATGCAGACCAGCAGTTCTGACAGTCCTCCTGCGTTCGTTCTCTTGGCCAGTGATTTATTTATTTATTTATTTTGTAGTTCGATATAGGGGGCTGTGTGTTCTTGTAATTTTTGGATATGTGCGTTTGTCTTTGGGTTGCACTGCTGTGGGCTGAGGGAAATAATATTTCGATTTATTTCATGTACCCTAGTACATGAAAAGAAATTACAAATTAAAGGGTTCCTTATTCCTGATTAACCAACATCCATCCAATCCATCCATTAGGGGGATGCTGGAGCCTATCCCAGCAGTCATTGGATGGCAGGCGGGGAGACACCCTGGACAGGCCGCCAGGCCATGATTAACCAACATGCATAATAACCTTAACCTTAGTCCTAACTCCTACCTTATCCCCAAACCCAAATACTAGCCCTAAAATTGACCCTTGAAGAAGCAAGGACCGCCAAAATGTCTTCATTTTGCAAAATATCCTCTCTTCAGGTCAAAAACTCGAATTGGGTCTTCACAACTACTTCTGAACAAGAACAAACACAACACACTCATCGCACAATAATGAAACAGTCACATAAACACAACACTCGTGACTGAATTTGGACTTGCTGGCCAAATCAGCAGGTCGGGGTTGGTAACTCGTGTCTAACTTGCGTCACACTGAACCATGGAGCTCCACAGGGGCGCTGCGTCCAGCCCGTAGCCTTACACGTCATACAGTTACGACTGTGTCACCCAGCGTAACATTAATCACAGGGTAAAGATTGATGATTGAGGCTTTGTAGTAACAACTATGAGACTGCCAACAGACAGGAAGTTGCTTAAAGTCTGCGGGGTCGTTAACAACCCATCTCTCGACGTCAACGAGACAAAATAATTGTCGAGTTCAGGGGAGCGCGGACTGCCCACGGCCCATATGGAGACGGTTAACGGCTTTAATTTCATGGGCCCGCACACACACTGCAGATGACCTCCTAGCATGAACTCTCAACACCTCCTCCTCGATCAAGAGGGCAACAACAACACCTCCGATCCCGAGGCTGAGGAGAGACAACCCTTCCTCCTGAGTCCTTCATCAAACTTTTCCAGTTGCACTACCAGGTGTTAGCTGTTAGACTCCGTTACCTGCCCGAAAACACTTTTGTACGCCGTTATTACCTGACTTGACTCAACATGTGCAGTGTTCTCGGGTAATTTGGCCTAAGTTTTGGAGAACTCCCTTCACTTACCCGGGTTCGTTACTTCTGCACCAACATCCACAAAGTTAACAAAGATCACATTTCTATTTGCATCTATTTGCAAATTTATGATTTATACTGACAAACTGGTGCTTAAAAAACATATTTAGATGGCGGGGGGGGGTGATAATCTTTCACCGTAGGTTACACATTAAGCCAGAAAAACAAAGGCAGATTTCTGCTTAGTCAAAGTGGGAAATCTGTGTTGAAATCTGACTGATTTTGGGCCTCTAGTTCACACCGCTGTATCTTTTTTCTTTCTCCGAGGTATGATTTTTCTATTTTCATCGTGTTTATTCTCACCTACATCCACCACCTGTCCCAACACACAGAGGTCTTCCCGTTTCATCTTCTACCTACACCCCGCCGGCCTTCCCATGCGCACAGAACACCGGCTTACATTCAATGAGAGATACACAGCACATAAAGAATCGACCGGGGGCATTTTCGCCTCGGTGCAGCCCTGCTCAACACAGCGTGTACACGGCAGGATTTTACTGCTGTGATTTCAATCATCAGGTTCCTCGTGTCCTCCCCACAGCCCACTGACAGAATGTGAATCACTGATGTAATGACGTCCAGATTTCTCCCTCTCGCAATCCTTCGGCATGTCTCATTCCCTCCGCAATTCCCAGCCGTGACCACTGTTGCCGCTCACTTGTTCAACGCTGATCCGAGAGCAGTGTGTGAGTCAGGAACGTTTTGGTGTCTACCTGAACCGACTGCTTGACACCGACCTCAGTTCATACATGAGGCAGAGCTGGTAAACTTGGGAGTAGAGGATGGGATAAAGCCTGCTTTGGCCTCTGTGTGCGTGTGTGTGCGTGCGTGTGTGTGTGTGTGTGTGTGTGTGCGCGCGTGCGTGTGCGTGTGCGTGTGTGTGTGTGTGTGTGTGTGTGTGCCTATACATGTGCATGTGAGTCTGTTCATGCTGTCAGGCTTACTCTGCCTAACAGCTGACAGAGAGCGAGCGAGCAAGTGAGAGAGAGAGAGGAGAGAGAGCGAGAGAGAGTCTATGTGATTGTAATCTAATGGGAGGCCGATTAGGTGAAAAAATTGAAATACGCACACACACATTGAAAACGTGCACACATGCAATGTATTCACCCTATTTGGGCCTCCCATAGTAATCCTTGTTGGATAGTGTCGATTTGCACACACACACACACACACACCACACACACACACACACACACACACACACACACACACACACACACACACACGAAACGTCTGGAAGATGAAGCCTGAAGCCTGAAGCCTGGGCATTAAGAAAGCGTGAGCCATGTGCTCGTGGTAAAAACACAGAGGGGGCTTCTGGGGGCTTAAGGGAGGTTAGACACACTTCACTGGTCTGGAGGAAAACTATAAAGACATATTCTGCTCTCTCTCTCTCTCCCTCTCTCTCACACTCTCTCTCACACTCTCTCACACACACACACACACACACACACACACACACACACACACACACACACACACACACACACACACACACACACACACACACACAAACACACACACATGCCATAGGTTGAAACAAAAAAAAAAGTCAAGTCACCAGTGTACATGCAAGACACTGGAGAGAAAGAAAATGACGGAGACCTCAACAGCTACTCCAGCTAATAACGCTCCACTCCACCTACCCAGAATGCATTGGTACAATACTGAATATGGTGACTGTGACTCAGGGACAGAGATCTGGCAGTGAGGCATAGCAGTGGGTAGTGTATTTGAATCCAGATGTTGTTGTCCATAGAGGGAGAGCCTGTCTAAAGCAGCAGAAGTGGCACATGGGTATATTGTCAGGGATGTTGTGATTAATTACCAGGGGCTTTGTTTCACCGGTCTAATGGCATAAGCACACAGATAAGGGGCTTTGCCAGTACAAAGCAGCTTACACAACACAAACCTCTCTGTGCCAGTGAGTGTGAGTCTGTGTGAGTGATTTTGTGTGCACTTGTAAGCAGTTCAGTACGTAGCCTATTTTATTTGCGTAAATTTGTGCACATTATTTTTGCTCTATTTGTTTATGTATGTGTGTGTGTGTATGTGTGTCCATTTATATGTGTGCATTCACACGGTGTCTGTCGGAGCGAGCATCCACACATGTAGTACCACACATGTAGTGCCACTGTATTTCCATACCTCTCTATCCCGATTCCTATCTCTCTGGAGCTGATCCTTTGAAGTGTGGAATTATGGCTGGCTAATCTGGTGAAATTGGTAGTCTCCGGGGACACTGTAAATGAGATTAAGGCTCTGCTATGATCCACAAAGGAAAGCTCACAGCAGAGACAAAGTAGAGGGCAGGACACCTACAGTGCCGGACTGAGTCAATACCTCCCAGACACTGTCTATTGATCCTGCTATAGCCTCCCACCACCACCACCACCACCACCACCCTCCCAAGTGCAGCGTAGCACAAAAAAGAACAAGGCGGGGCTTTGATCTCAGATCCACTGGAGGATATGGGATCGGTATCTGGAGAGGGACCGAATGGTTTGATGACGGAGGGCGCGAACCCATGGAGATTTGGCGCTCTCCGTTAAATTCTGCCCAGAGACAGCTGTTCAAATGACTGTTGCACTGCTACGTGAGGTCCCCTCACATAGCTGTATCACAGCAAAACCAGTAAGCGTAGTTTATGTAGGGCCCAAAACAAGGTTCAGATCAAATCAAATGATCGGGAAATGCTCAAGGGCATCACCAGATTAAAATGATGAGGAGGGGACGATGACAACCCACTATGGCACGCAAAACTGGCCCCTACTTCTTTTTTTTCCCATCATGTCCCTAATACGGCTCCGTACCCGGCCAAGATGCAGTAATAACTGTTGGCACTATGATTGCCTAATCTGACATGGTGACCATCATGAAAGATAAAAATATTGTGTAGTCTGATCTCAGCATCAGTTAAAACTAACTAAATAAAACAAAAAGCAATCTGACTAAACATAAAATCTGGACCATTTCCTTGATAATGATAGCCCCAAAATGCTTTTTTTTTCTCCCTTGGGATGTAGTTATTTTGGCTTTGTGGTGCCAGATTCTTTGCCATTTAAAGCGATGCAAAAAAAGAGGAGTGGAGAGGAGAGGGGGCTGTATTGTCCTCTCTTGGTTATTTTAGGGTATGACTCTGGCCGTGGCTAGAACAGTGTGTACCGGACTCCTCCATGGTGAAGAGTTGGGTGGATGCCTCCCCATCCTGCTCTACACCTGGCAGACGGACACTATATATACACAGGCCCGAGCGATCGGTCGGTCCCTCCCTCCCGCCCTCCCTCCCTCCCTCCCTCTCTCTCTCTCTCTCTCTCTCTCTCTCTCTCTCTCTCTCTCTCTCTCTCTCTCTCTCTCTCTCTCTCTCTCTCTCTCTCACACACACACACACACACACACACACACACACACACACAGAGTGGCAGGCAAACAGATGTATGTGATGAGAGAGAGAGAGAGAGAGAGAGAGAGAGAGAGAGAGAGAGAGAGAGAGAGAGAGAGAGAGAGCGAGAGAGAGAGAGAGAGAGAGAGAGAGAGAGAGAGAGAGAGAGAGAGAGAGAGAGAGAGAGAGAGAGGTTTGGCAAATGATAAGCTATTCACACCATGAACCTGTTTAGGTGGTGAATGAGAGAGTGATGGCAAGACCTGGAAAGATAATCACAGAATGAATGAGCAGTGCATACAACGGGCCCCACAGGGCCAGCCTAAATACAATAGAGATACACACCCTAGGCCTGTGTCAAGTTCTCGTCAAATTTTGACAGGATTCATAGTATGCCAACTTCAAAGAGGAACTCTATCCTTCTGTTGTTTACCAGCTTCACTGCCTCCACTCGCCTTCCTTTCACACACCCCAGATAGCGCCTGGATGTGGGCCACTTCAGGCAATGATGCGGCACTGATGGCCTTCTTCTGGCCTTGACAAAATGGATGCAAGCCTGAAGTGGCCCACATGTATAACAGAAAATATGGCCCAAATATGCCACATCAAATGTGGACCTTGTTTGGCAAAGATGCGCTGCTCTCAGCAACATGTGATCTAGCCCGTGTGGCAAATGGCGAATATGGCCCAAATATCACAAAAAATATATGGGCCACCGTTGGCAAATATGTGGCACATGCGGCATTGCTATGTCTATGTTCTATTGCTGCAAGTAAAGACAACTTTGATAGTCGTTTGACTAGTCGTTGATTATTGAAACGATTAATCGACTAGTCAGATAATTAATCGCACATAACAATAGCTCGTGTCATTGACCATCATGTTCAGTACTGACTCGGTGAGGGCGGTCGCTTGCTGCGGTGGACACGTCTGCTTCTTTTGCATAAAGCCATCCATGGTGCCGTTACTCTTCTTCGGAGTCGGACTGCATACATTTGATTAAAAAAGACGTTTGTCAGGGAAAAGGGTAACATTACTCTTTTAAAACTCTTCGAATCCAGCACGCAGGTATAGACGGGAGTTGTATTGGCTTTTATGTTAATGTTAAAAGCCAAGACAACTCCGTCGATACATAACTGGCTAGCTAACAAGCTAACTATCTTACCGAGGCGCTTTCGCATCGTTCAGATGTCCAACGTGCCTCCTCTTCACAAGTGCGTGCGTTACTGAGGTGCTCACATGATAAGCAAGGTCCACCTTACAAACCTTGCAGGTAATAAATGCCTTTCTTTGCCAAGTCGAGGGGGAAACGCTCCCAGACTTTAGACGTTTTAGGACGCGATGGCGTCCCATCGGCCGCCGCCATTTTGTTGTTTTGTATACCTGTCCTGTCGCTTCCGCTTCCGTTTCCGGTCGCTTTTGCGCATGTGCAACTCTCAGAAGCTTTGGAAAGGAAGTGAGACGCCGCACGCCTTGGCTACTTCCTCTCACTCCTTGGTTACTTCCGTCACCGGCACCGGTGAAACGACGTTTAGTTCAGTTTCACAGCGTGAAATACATGCGCGATGACGTCACCGACGAATTGTCGACAATTAAATTCGTTGGCAGCTAATTTTGTCATCGATTTTTGTCGACTACGTCGATTAACGGTTGCAGCCCTACAGTTGGTTCTGGCCCAGATCTGGCGAACAGGAACAGACCGCCCATGTGCCATCATTCCACGCGTTGTGTGGGCCGGGTGTGGGACGGGTCCGGGCCACAGTAATTTTGCTATCTGGGACCTGTACGGACAGATACCATCAGGCTCAGTATCAACCGCAATAACGACATCTAGCCACTATGGTTATGTAAAAAGAAACAACAAGCCTTGCCCTTATTGGTAGCTCTGCAAAAAGGCCGTATCCCACTTGTGTTACTGACTTGTTAATGGCCCCTTTAAGATACTATGAAAGTAGCTCAGTGTGCTATAAAAACAAGAATACTTGATAAATCTCTGCAAGGAAATTCTGTTTTTTAACTGCCCTTCACAAGATAGATCGATATATGGATTGATTGAAAGACTACATCTGTAAAATATAACCTGTCTACATCTTTCTTGGTCAATTTCATCACGAAAGCATCCACATTCTACTATACACACAAGAGAGTAAGTGGGGATAACACATGGTTATGGTGATAGCACAAGGTTATATGCTAGACGTCTGTCACAATTCACCTGCACAGGGGACACAATGGATATTTCTCGATGTTAAAAGTGCCACGACGACGGATATGAAACTGAGATTTATCTTGTTGCTTTTGAAGCCATTGAGCCAGGCGTTATGTAGTCAAAGGGGCAGAGGAAGAAGAATAAAATATTGATAAACGTAGCGCATGGGACGCATTTGGATTTGCTGTCATATTCTGTATGTAACCCTGTGGTTAAATTATAGGCCTTAGATATATTATATTGCACTATTAGATAAGAGTTTGGCCTATGTTTGTTATTTTGTATACCTTTTGAATATGAATATATTATATTGTTGATATTGTTCTGCAAAACAGTTGTTTACCAATGTGAAATGCATTTACTTTTAGTGTTGAAACTTACCATTGTTGTGATTGGTTGACTGTGGAGAGAATACCTTACCTTGAATGTGATTGGTTGAGAGGGCAGCGGAAAACGTCAGCACGAGCAGACTGGACTGGGAGAAAGAGGTCACTCGTCCCTCGTGTGAGCCAAACGGAGCAGTTTGATGTCGAGTTGTTATATGCTATTTTGCGGTGAGAGAAATGTAATTGAAGTTTAGTGAACAGTGACGTGTGAGGGTGTCTGACCGAGACCCATCCCGGGAACTGTTTGTGTGGACTGGGGAGACAAACTGACTACTCGTCAGTCCCATATGTGGACCCAGCGACGTTACGGAGCGAGTCAGCACAGCAAGACGCGCGAATGGACTGGATGCGGTGAGGGGCTCTCCCCACAGTAAGTCGGGCCGTCTTCTAGTTTAGCGAAGTAACGTTATCAGTACAGTGTAGTGGTGTGTTCATGCGACCATCGAGGAACGCAGAAGGAGTCGTCTGTTGCCGTGTTGTGCTGCCGAGGCGAGCGCACGGTTCGACCGTGAGATGGTGCTAACGGCTAACTAGCCAGTTAGCTAGGATGGCTGCCGGCCTGACGTTCGCTGCTGCGCTGAGACGAAGAGGAGCATTCATTGTGAGTACAAGCTGGATGTGCGGGCTTCCAAGGGGAGCGAAGAGGGCTGTTTAGGGTCCCAACGTACCCGATAAAGAAACAGGCCTGCAACTGGGGGTCGACTTTCTTTTATTTTATTGCCGGCTTAGTTATAGGGTTATTGAGCTGTATGCTAATTTGTTAGTCTGATTAATTCGTGTATATCTGAATGCAGATGCTTGTTAGCTATTGAGGCTTATCACTTTCATTCATTCTAATAATTATTACTCATAATACATTTGTATATATAATTCTATGTACCTGTGTGAGTGTGGATTATTCATGTGTGTTTATTCCTGTGGTGTCTAGGCTATGGTAAGTGACATGTTGAGACAACCTTAAAGGGCTAGTCCACCGTTTTAATATGTTACTCGGTGACACATTGAGGTGTCTAGACCATGTTAGATTGCGTTAAAGGGGTCATATGCCATATTTGAGCGCCTTAAAGGGGTAGTCAACCTTTTTAGTTAGAGTTACCAGATGACACTGTAAGACATTTAGAGCCTTTAGAACATACTTAAAACACCTAAAAAGCGAAGTTACCATACTTCAATAGTTTATTGGATACCGAGTTGTATAGAGAACTCAGGAGCGTTGTCCTTGACAGTAAAAAGGGATAGATAGCGCTACATAAATGGAGGCACCGCTGGGATCTTTTTATGTGTTTAGCTGTATGTAAGACCAGTACATTTAAGTCCAAGTCATTAAATTAGTCATTAGTCAGTTACCTGAGCCAAGAAATTAGAATTGAGTCTTTATTAGTAAGTTTACATAGAGATACAAGACAACAAGCAAACATGGAGTTAGTTAGTGATCTAAAGAGCTGGTGCAGAGGTGAGGGCCTGCAAGAGGACCGTGCAGTAATGGTTCTAGCACCTGAAGATACCGAAACTGCCAAAGTTGAAGAAGCCATGGAAACCATCAAGTGTTTGGGAAGAGTACGAGTTAGAGGAAGGAGGTTCAGTACGAAGCTAAGGAAGCTGATGGTGCTGTGTGAGTGTCGAGAGAGCGTCAGGTCAGAGACCGTCCCCCCTGAAGTGCTACCTATCGAAGGACAAGAGGCGTGGCCCATCGTCATGGTAGGGGAGCCGGAAGCTACAGTTGAAGACTTCAATAGTAAATTGAGAGCCTTACTGCGAGCTGAGGGGAAGACAGAAGAGGACCTGCAGGCTTTCGTCGCCACTACTCCACCCGCAGCCGAACCCCTATCAGCCACTGAAGCACTCCTACGGGTGGTCAGCGTCCTACTCGATAAAACCTCCAAGCCTTCCTCAGACAGTGGTGGCTTCCAGCGACTACGGATCTTCTCAGGAAACCTACCCACGCCAGCTGGTGAAGAGCCATTTGATCACTGGCTAGAGCAAGCCCAACTCATGATTGAAGAGAGTGACTGCAGTGGCAAGGAGAAAAGGCGACGGATCATGGAAAGCCTCAAAGGGCCAGCATTGGAGACAGTCAAAGCTGTGCGAGTGTCCGACCCCAACATGAGTCCTGCAATGTGCCTGGAAGCGCTGGAGCGCACGTTCGGAACAGCAGAGTCAGGGGAAGATCTGTATTTCTCCTTCCGCTTACTACAGCAGAAACCCAGAGAGAAGCTGTCCGAGTTCCTGAGACGCCTGGAGAGTTCCCTCACCAAAGTAGTGCAGAAGGGTGGACTTCCAGCCGACCGGGCTGACCGTGCCCGTGTAGAGCAGCTACTTCGAGGCGGGATCGAGGCTGATCTGATGCTCATCCGGCTCAGACTGAGAGAAAGGACGGACAAGCCTCCCAACTTCGTGGATCTGCTCAGCGAAATCCGCAGTGAGGAAGAGTATGAAGCCTATCGGAGTAAACTGAACCCCTCAGTGCAGACTATCCACGCCAAACATGATGATAGCAAGCAGGCCGAGATCCAGAACCTGAAAGCGGAGATCAAGGAGCTGAGGTCAGTGTTCGCTACCATGTCAACAAATGGCCCCTCTGTCGCTTAAGAGGTTAAAGTCGCCAGACCCAAACAGGAACACTGGCAGGACCCTGAAGTGTCAGCCCTAAAGAAGTAAGTCAAGCAGCTGCAGCATAAACTCTCACACCGACAAGTCAGTCCCCTAGAGAACCAAGCAGCAGTTATGACAGTGGCGACGACACGCCCTGTACGTCACAGGCCCCAAGGGCCTCGCAGTGGCTCCGATGAACACTTCTGTTACCGGTGTGGTGAAAGTGGCCACTTCGCTGTTAAATGTCAAAACGCTGAGAACCAGAGCAAGATGATTCAGAAGCTGATCCAGTCACGGAAGAGAGGCCAAGTCACGAGCCAGAAGCCTCCCAGTGATAGTTCTACTGGTAATGTGGCTGTCACGTCCAAGAAAAGTGCTGTTGACGTACAGCGAGGCCCAAACCTGCCAACAGGCTTATCGGAGCCCCATTCTTCGAGCCAGTGAAGGTGAACGGACATCTGTCTACTGCCCTACTAGACAGTGGCTCTCAGGTCACCATAATCTTCGAAGGCTGGTACAAGAAGTACATACCTGATGTACCCATCTACCCAGTAGACGGCCTAGACATCTGGGGTTTGAGTGAGTCCAGCTACCCCTACAGAGGATACGTTGTGGTATAGATGGAATTACCCCAGAAAGTCACTGGTGCCCCTGAGACGATCTCCATGCTCGCCCTGATCTGCCCGACACCAAGAGGCCCAGAGCAAACACCAATCATTGTGGGGACCAACGCCAAGGCCAATCTACCTAAGCGTCTCGCACGTCTGTATGGAGAAACGGTGGGTGTGCACCTCGCCCAAACCATTGGAGTCAAGAAGATGGATGCTGAGACAAAGACCGGACCAAACCTCCCGCTACACGATACGGAAGATGGAGACGAGGGAGTGGGATATGTGAAGTGGCTAGGTCCAGGCTCGCTCATTCTACCGCCTGGGGCCAGCCGTGCGGCCAGCTGCAAAGTAGAGTTCACCCAGCCATTGGAGAAAGAGATCCTGATGATGGATGACTCTCCTACCAAACCCCTCCCTGCCGGCGTGCTACTGACGTCAATAGTAGTGCCCAGCTATGACGTTGACCCCAACCAGTTCACAGTCCTGCTGCGGAATGAGTCACTCAAAGAAGCCATCATACCTGCTGGAGCAGTACTGGGTCACGTGTATGCCACAGATGTCGTTACCTACACCCACAAAAAAGAACCAAATTCAGTGGAGTGGGATGCCAGCGAGATTAACTTCGGTGACTCGCCACTACCTCAGGAGTGGAAGGAGCGACTCCGCACGAAGCTCACACAACGTGCGGATGTCTTCTCCCTACACGAATGGGATGTTGGTTTGGCCAAAGGCGTGGAGCACAGTATCAGGATGTCGGATGAGCGACCCTTCCGTGAGCGGTCCAGACGCCTCGCCCCAGCTGACATTGATGACGTGAGACGACATATGCAAGAGCTGATAGCGGCAGGCATTATCAAGGAGTCCCGAAGCCCCTACGCATCACCCATAGTGATCGCGCGGAAGAAGAATGGGAAAGTGAGGATGTGCATCGACTACCGCACCTTGAACAGTCGAACCATCCCCGATCAGTACACAACCCCTCGTATTGACGACGCACTGGACTGCCTGTCCGGAAGCCAGTGGTTCAGCGTACTGAATCTAAGAAGCGGATACTATCAAATCGCCATGAAGGAGGAAGACAAGGAGAAGACGGCGTTCATCTGCCCACTGGGGTTCTACCAATTCGAGAGAATGCCCCAGGGGATCACCGGAGCTCCAGCCACGTTCCAGCGGCTCATGGAGAAAGCCGTGGGTGACATGAATCTCCTGGAAGTGCTTGTCTACCTCGATGATTTGATAGTCTTCGGAAGGACCTTGGAGGAACATGAGGAGAGGCTCGTCAAAGTCCTCGACAGGCTGCAAGAGGCGGGGCTGAAGATCTCTCTGGACAAGTGTCAGTTTGGCCAGAGCAAAGTCAAGTACGTCGGGCACATCGTATCTGCTAACGGTGTCGCCACTGATCCAGCCAAAATCGAAACAGTCACCACCTGGACCCAGCCTACTGACCTGAAGACTCTGCGATCCTTCCTCGGCTTCTGCGGATACTACAGACGGTCCATCGCCAACTACTCCTCCATCGTCAGGCCCCTGACCGAGCTGACAAAAGGATACGCCCCAAAACAGCACGGAAAGAGAGCTGCGAAGAACTCCAAGAAAGTCTACCTGAGGGAGTCTGAACCCTTCGGAGAGTGATGGGACCTGGCCTGCACTACAGCATTCCACCAGATCATCACTTGTCTCACCCACGCGCCCGTCCTGGCGTTTGCTGATCCCAACAAGCCCTATGCCCTTCATGTGGACGCCAGTCTAACGGGATTGGGAGCCGTCCTGTACCAGGAGTACCCAGAGGGGTTGAGGCCGGGTGCGTTTGCCAGCAGGAAGCTGTCCGCATCTGAGATGAACTATCCCATCCATCAACTGGAGTTCCTGTCCCTCAAATGGGCAGTGGTGAACAAGTTCCATGATTACCTCTACGGAGCCAGATTCACAGTACGAACTGATAACAATCCCCTCACGTACGTACTCACTACAGCCAAGCTCAACGCCACAGGGCATCGGTGGCTGGTCGATCTGTCTACCTATGAGTTCGACATCCGCTACCGACCTGGGAAAAGCAACATCGACGCCGACCTGCTGTCGAGGCAAGAGAGGGGTGAAGAGAGGCAGAGACTGGGAGACCATCTCACAAGCTGGAGTGCAGTCAATCTGTCGACGAGTAAGCGTTCTGAGCTCCCCAAAGACATCTCCGAGATATGCTGAACAGCTAGGAGCTCGTCCTGAAAGTGTCCCTGAGCTCTACGCCTTCCCCACGCGCGTGGATGTGAGTGCGCTAGGACAGATGTCCAGGTCCGAGCTTAAAGCTGCACAGAAAGAGGATCCTGTTATAGGACTGACGATCCAAGCTCTGAAACACGGCCAATGGCCAGATGACCTGGAAGCCAATCCAGATGTGAGCCAGATGAAAAGGGAGCTGGGAAGACTACAACTGAGAGACGGCCTACTCCATCGCATTAGCAAGAGACCATCAGGAGAAGAGTCCTCTCAGCTGGTGCTGCCAACCGTGTTCAGAGGTGTCGTGCTAAAGTCCTTACACGATTATATGGGACATCTAGGCATCGAGAGAACAACTGACCTGCTGAAGGCAAGATTCTACTGGCCGAGAATGGCAGGAGAGACAGAGCAGTATTAGTACATGGGCCAGACGATATTTCGGTACACTCAAGGTGGCAAAACTTACTTATAATTTTTGAAAGGATCCATGTCTGTAGATGATATTTTGGTATGATAACCATTCCTGAGTGGCAGCTGTATCACAGTTATCAGCTCATGAAGTTAACCACCCGCTAAACTAAATTGCATTTTAGACGCTGGTGCATATCCTGGTTTAGCCTCATGGTCAGGACATTTTTCAATGTTCTATAATATTGTCTTTGGTATCATTTTAAAGGGGACCTTCTTAGCTTTCATTCAAGCCCTGTTGTGGATATTTCTCACAAATATAGAGGTCACTTGAGCTCTTCAACCCGTCAATAACACACATCTTTCTGCAATGTTCGCCTAAACTATATACTTTCTTTTAGCCCTGTGGCATCTAGGAATATCAGGGACACAAAACACAAAAACTGGAATACTCACAGGACTGTAAAGATTCAGAAAATGTATAATATACCCATACTATTTCATTGTGTGAGGTGATTGTGAGCCTTAAATGAGAACTAGACCAAAGCCAGTTAGGTCACAAACTGGTCTCTATACATTTGTTTAAATACACAATCAAAATACATGATAAAAAGGAATACCATAGTGAGGTAATGAACTATTTTAATATTTTAAACAACATTGACATTTACATTTACTTAGTCAATGATACATGTAATCCCATATCATTAGTGGGTATATGTAATGGTAATGGGTAGGGTAATGGGTATATGTGAATATGGTTACATTATTGTTATCAAGCTCTGGGTAACCAAGTCCAGAATCAACATCCTGTGCATCAATAGACTACTACCACAGTAATACCATCAGAATCATCACACTGTCATTCATCAAACTGCTCGTTTCTCTCATCATCTGACTCCCCAAGTTCAAAGTCCAGTTCTGGACCATCCTGCTGTTTTTGGTTACTGCAGGTCTGTAACCTGCACATGTCTGTGCATGGAAGTCCATTTGACAGGCACATGCAGCTTGGCATTTTGCATGAATGCACACACTTGCATGTTAGCATTTACAAGACCACATCTGGTGCAGGTGGGGAGCGCATCCAGTAAATGGCCAGCTTGCCTTCATCGTCTGTCCATCCATACTCAGTAGGGCTTGGCACCACAGGGTTAGCCTGCAGACAGCACTTCCATATTGCTGCCTGATAGTTGGCTCGTTGAACATGCATAAAGAGACAGTCTCTACATGGTGGCAGCTGGCTGGACTCAACCTCTCCCCTTTTGGTGCAGAAGAGCTGGTAACGCAGTTTGTTCACCTCAGCAGTGCTGCTATTAGCAACATACATCCGACAGGTGAACTGCTCAATTTTCTGGAACAGCTCATCACTCACATTCCATGTCTGTCCCAGTTGACTAAAAGTCTCTTGGCAGGAAGTGTGCTTTCTCACTATCTTCAGGGCATTCAGCTTCCCTCGACCAGCGAATGCACTGACAGTGTCGCAGCCTGTGAAGGCATGTAAGCCAATTAGGCTGTCACAGATGCTGTCTCCAAGTGAACTTGCCAGTTTGGTGATGTCGACAAACCGGGTTCTGAGTCCCACACTTCTGGTAGATGGGACAGGTGATGTCCTTCTGGAAGCCAAGACAAAGCACCATGACATCAGTGTCCTCAGCTGTGATGATAACTGACTTTGAGCCCGCATTTGCTGCATGCAATGCATGCAGGAGCAGACGGGTGTCAGCTTCTTCATGTGTGGAGTGCAGTTCTGCTGCTTCCTCACACCCATCTTCTTTCAACTTGTTGCAGGTTTCCTCACAGGTCATGTACAACACCTTGCCATGCAGCATAGCTCTGTGTCGTGGGAGTTTCCACTCTTCCACCAGAAACTTGATGAGACTGGTCTTGTTGGAGGAACTGCACAGAAATGTTCTCCACTGCTGGACGTGGTGTCCCCCTGTAAGATTCTTGTACTGGAGAGTGATGTCTCCACCCCGGTTCAGTCGTTCAGCATCTTTGATCGAAGTCTGGTGATAGACATCAAAAACAACATCAATCCTCCCACTCTGTGCTCCCTCATGGAGGACCTGGGTCAAGGCTGACTCTGCCACCTGTGCAAAGGTTTTGTTGTTGCCATTCATTTTTTGGACCAGGCTCATCCCATCAATGATGGAAGTAGATGGGATTGGGATGTCTTCTGCAGGAGATACATTCTTTTCAAGCTCTCTGGCAAGTGCAGCCTTGTTTGTTTTTCGTAAGGACCCATCAGCATTTGCCAGTGCCCATGGTAGTGGGCCCAATGGGTAGGCAAGGACATCCTTCAGATTCACCTTCCTGCTTTCAGCCACCAGGATCATGTGACTGAAAAGGTTTCTATCTGCCTTCAGAACCACATCCTGTGCTTTCTTTCCATGAGCTTGTTTTGTGCTGACATTGGAGAATGTTTTCAGACTTTGCTTGGTCATCTTGTCGTGGAATTTCACAGGTGGTGGGTCTGCATCTAACCTTGTTTGCTGGAATGCTTGGTAGGCCTCTTCTCCTTTCTCAAGAGCTCTCAAGAGATCTATGGTCACATCAGGTGGAGCCATGTTGCCAGTGGAGAGGCTAACCAAATCAATCTCATCAGGGGACATAGGATTGAGCCAGTTATTCTCCATAAGGTCCATGAGAGACTGGACATCTGCTTCATCTCTCTTGATCCTTGGACTCTGTAGATCTGGATGAGACCATTTGCACCTGCCTTGACCTGTCAGGTCTCTCAGCTGTCTGAGGTACATGCTTCTATACTCAGCTGTGAGATAATATTTGGTCACAGCTCCTGGCTTCAAGCTGAATCCCTTTGTCCCTCCAGCTGTTTGGGTGTCTTTGTTCACCGTTTCTTCTATAGCTTGGTCAACAGGGATTCGGCCAAAGGGATTGGTGGAGCCCAGTTGGACTGAGAAGCCTCCTTCCATGAATTCTGTGTACACATCTGGGTGTGTGATGGGCAGCTCAGACATCTGGGCGTAGTAGTAGGGGAGGTAGCGTGCATAATTCATCCTGTCATAAGCAAAGCACCATGGGATCATTGCTCGAATGCTAGCCAAGTGTAGCATCCAGTCTCCCTCTCTGGATGCTCGGATGAGCCCCAACAAGATTTCAACCATGTCCAAATAGGACATCCAGAAGTTCGAGAGGCTGCCGTTTCCACCTCTAAGGAGCTCACGGTAGACTTCAAATAGATCCATGATGCATGTACAAGAGCTGTTCTCGAGGACCTCCTTCAAAGCATGTTGTGAGACTTCTTTCCCAAGGCTGTCAATGGTCTTCAGTGTCTCATTCAGGTGAACCATGTCATTCCTGTGAGTTTCTTCCAACCAGGACAGGAAACCATTCAAGGTCAGTCGCATGAGAGCCTCATACAGGAGCTTGTGTAGTCGCACTGCCCTGTTGTACTTGCCGCCATCCATAACACCAGCAATTGAGCCTTCTGCAATCATGCCAAACTCAATGCAGAGGTCTTTGAGTCCAGCATCTTGGAAACGCTTTCCTATTATTGCCAGCAGTGTGCAGATGGTGTGGAATACCCCAAGCCTAACGATGATATCATGGAACTTGTCATGGTGTTTCCATGTGATCTCGACAGCCTTCGCATACAGGGCTTGGTCAAAGACACAGACAATCTTCCTCAGGCCTAAGCACTGCATGATGCTCAGTGACTGGTTAAGCACCTCGTTGACAGTAGACATTTGTGTCGCTGGAGCATTGATGGTAGGCAGATAGCCTATATTGTCGGGGATGACCGTCATCTCTCCTCGAGTCAGGATGTTGAAGCCTGTCCAGCTGCTGACTGACTGTTCTTCTTGTTGTGACATGCGTGCTAGGACCCAAAGAAGGTTTTTCTCTGGCAAGCTTAGTATTGGCTGCAGTATCGGCATCTGACTTTTTGCTTTGTGGTGGCCCTACCCGTTGTCCAGCATTGTAAGTTGGTAACATTGGTGGGGGTCCATCAATGCTTCTCTTCTTTGTTTTGGGAACAGTGGGCATGGGTTGGACAGGAAGTGGGTTGACTGGCTTTGCTTGCCCAGCAATCCCATTGACTCTGTGAGATGTTCCCTCACCACTGACAGTTTCTTCAAGACGGTCGATATTGTCCCAGGCTAAAGTTGTGAATATGCCAGGATGGATGTTAGCTGGAAGGGCAATGCCACTCCCTGATGATGAGAGTTTCTGGAGACACAGGGCAGTGTTGATCTCTTCCATCTGTGAATAGGACACACTGTGACCAAGTCGGTTGAGGATGTTTATCAACTCTACATTTCCTGTCAACGATTTGACACTGAATGGCAGAACAATGTGCTTGGAAGGCTTGGTATTTCCACATGTCACTGCATATACTATGTCATGGCCAAATGACTGCAGAAGGCACTGCACTCTCTGGGATGCATGATCAGGATCAGTTGAGCCTGTGAGTAGAGAGTACAGGAAGATAATGAGCGACTCTGGAATGGTAGGACATTCTGCTTCTGGTTTGACTTCAGGCGGCCAGGTTTGAGGAACATCTTGACTTTTAATGTCTGCTCTCAATTTGATGGCTGCTTTGGCTATAACATCTTGTGCACTGACACTTTTCAGGGTCTGCAGCTCCCTTTTGAGAGACTGATTTTCTTTGGCAAGTTCCCTCATGGACAAGTTATCGGGATAGAGGAGGAATTTTCCTTTCTCATCAGGGAATATCTGCAAGGCTCCAGCAAACTCACTCTCCAGGTTTCGCCTTATGTGCTTCTTGGTTGATTCCTTGACTTGGGCAATGCCTTGGGAGTTCATTGAAGCTACCAGTCTAGAAGAGAGATCAGTCATTGTCATCACTTGAGGATTGCCAAAAAGCTCCATCCTGATGAAGAGGAACAGCTCATTGTATGCCTTATTCACAGCAGCTTCATACTGGGCTGCAGCATCATCATCTTCATTGCTGGCAACCTCTCCTTTGGAAACCTCTTCTTTGGTGTAAAGTCTATAGCATGACCTGTGGTAGTGCCCTTCAGCTGCTACAAGGTCTCTACTCACAATGGCAAGGATTCTGCTGTCCCTTTTCTTTGTGGCTGCACTCCTGATCTTTGCATCAGCTCGCAGTTCTCGACACTGCACCAGTACTTCTCTCGTATTCTGTCTCTTGGAATATTTGCTGTTTTTCTGACAAAATATGCACTCTGCATCATAAGTCCTAGATGTACTTGGAGCATGTCGAGCTACTCTCTTAGATTGTTTCTCTTCAGCAGAGACACAACTTTCCTTTCCTTTGCAAGGAGGCCATCAAGAATTTGCTTCATAGTGAAGATACTGCGACACTTTCTGTGGTAGTAGATTGCTGGAATCTGTCCCTCAGGAATGTATTTTGCCAGTTTCAAAACTGGTGCATGATTTCGTATCTGAGCCGCCCTGAGCAGAGTTCTCCATGAGTCGACACTTTGTAGTGAAACCAGCTTATCTGTATCATCAGAACAGTGGATAATGCACTCCACCCGTGGGCGCTTTGGTATTGGGTAAAAACTTGCTTGTTCACCAGTGGCCATATTCAGTCAGTTTTCACCTGCCACATACAAACAAATACATGTAACTTAGGTGTATGAACACTACTAAAACAAAGTTTACTTTGCTTCACCAGCGTCATATTACCATTATTTATCTTACATAGCCACAAATAGATACATTACCTAGTTGCTATGCAACAGCTGTATTTTGTCCACATGAGGCCGCTAAAATCAACACAAGATGAAAGTTCCTCGTAGCCACTTTAACTAATCATATTAACATATACATTAAAAGAACATGCTAACATTATGGGAAATTAGCTTACAATCTTCTCCAGAGTGAGACAAGAAGATAGATACCAGTTTCCTCTATATGTGTTTAGTAGAAAGCTATCTGGCTGCACGTTAGCCTAGCTTAGCACAATGAATGGAAGTACACAGTACTGGTTATCCTTGGTTGTTGGCCAACTAAGAACTGCCCCAGAGTTTAAGCTAGGCTAATCTGTACGAGGGGTGTTGAAATGCTATATTTGTAAAAATCTGGGCAAATACACAATCGTGAGAGGCACAGAAACAGGTTTCCCGAAAGAAAAATGAAATAGCTGCTCATTTGGAAAGGTTATCATGTATTATTTTACTTCTGTTAGTGTACCAAATAAAATGGCACCAGTGAAGTTGTGTCACCTTGGGTGATATCGATATCTGGTCTGACCCATGGACTAACTGGCTTTGGTCTAGTTAGTTTCTTAGTAATAATGCCCTTCTAATTTAAGGTTCACAATCACCTCACACAATGAAATAGTATGGGTATATTATACATTTCCTGAATCTTTACAGTCCTGTGAGTATTCCAGTTTTTGTGTTTTGTGTCCCTGATATTTCTAGATGCCACAGGGCTAAAAGAAAGTATATAGTTTAGGCGAACATTGCAGAAAGATGTGTGTTATTGACGGGTTGAAGAGCTCAAGTGACCTCTATATTTGTGAGAAATATCCACAACAGGGCTTGAATGAAAGCTAAGAAGGTCCCCTTTAAAATGATACCAAAGACAATATTATAGAACACTGAAAAATGTCCTGACCATGAGGCTAAACCAGGATATGCACCAGCGTCTAAAATGCAATTTACTTTAGGGGGTGGTTAACTTCATGAGCTGATAACTGTGATACAGCTGCCACTCAGGAATGGTTATCATACCAAAATATCATCTACAGACATGGATCCTTTCAAAAATTATAAGTAAGTTTTGCCACCTTGAGTGTACCGAAATAGGAAATTTTGGGCTCTGGCCCATGGACTATATGTCAAAAACTGCGGGAAGTGTGTCTCACGGAAGTGTCCCTGTCAGAGAGCTGCGCCGCTCCACCAGATCCGGAGCAATGGGCCAATGGACTTAGTCTGTATAGACTTCCTCTCCGTGGAGCCAGACTGCAAGGGTATTGGCAACGTGCTAGTGGTCACTGATCACTTTACCCGCTATGCACAAGCCTACCCAACGAAGAACCAGAAGGCACTCACAGTCGCAAAAGTTCTCAACGAGAAGTTCTTCGTAAACTATGGTCTGTCAGCAAGGATCCATTCAGACCAAGGCCGAGACTTCGAAAGCCAGACAATCAGAGAAATGTTGAAAGTGATGGGGATACGAAAGTCCAGGACCTCTCCCTACCACCCACAAGGAGATCCACAACCAGAACGGTTCAACCGTACCCTGCTGTCCATGCTAGGCACACTGAATCCAGAGAAGAGGAGGCGGTGGAGTGAGCAAGTGCCCCACGTTGTGCATGCCTACAATGCCAGTAGGTCTGATGCAACCGGCTACTCGCCATACTACTTACTATACGGGAGAGAGGCAAGGCTGGCCGTGGATGTGTGTTTCGGGACGTCTCCCGATGGCTATGATGTCGGTCACCACTCACGCTATGTGGCTAGACTCAAAGAAGATCTGCAGAAGGCATACCAACTGGCCTCTGCCACAGCCGACAAAACACACCAGAGGAACAAGATAGCCTATGACAGCAGGGTGGGATCACAAACCCTGGAACCCGGCGACAGAGTGTTGGTGAAGAATCTCGGACTCAAAGGCAAGCACAAACTCCAAAGCCGATGGGAAGAGATTCCTCATGTGGTTGTGAGTCAGATGCCAAACTTACCTGTCTACAGAGTGAAGCAGGAGGAGAGCCTTAGATATATTATATTGCACTATTAGATAAGAGTTTGGCCTATGTTTGTTATTTTTATACCTTTTGAACATGAATATATTATATTGTTGATATTGTTCTGCAAAACAGTTGTTTACCAATGTGAAATGCATTTACTTTTAGTGTTGAAACTTACCATTGTTGTGATTGGTTGACTGTGGAGAGAATACCTTACCTTGAATGTGATTGGTTGAGAGGGCAGCGGAAAACGTCAGCACGAGCAGACTGGACTGGGAGAAAGAGGTCACTCGTCCCTTGTGTGAGCCAAACGGAGCAGTTTGATGTCGAGTTGTTATATGCTATTTTGCGGTGAGAGAAATGTAATTGAAGTTTAGTGAACAGTGATGTGTGAGGGTGTCTGACCGAGACCCATCCCGGGAACTGTTTGTGTGGACTGGGGAGACAAACTGACTACTCGTCAGTCCCATATGTGGACCCAGCGACGTTACGGAGCGAGTCAGCACAGCAAGACGCGCGAATGGACTGGATGCGGTGAGGGGCTCTCCCCACAGTAAGTCGGGCCGTCTTCTAGTTTAGCGAAGTAACGTTATCAGTTACAGTGTAGTGGTGTGTTCATGCGACCATCGAGGAACGCAGAAGGAGTCGTCTGTTGCCGTGTTGTGCTGCCGAGGCGAGCGCACGGTTCGACCGTGAGATGGTGCTAACGGCTAACTAGCCAGTTAGCTAGGATGGCTGCCGGCCTGACGTTCGCTGCTGCGCTGAGACGAAGAGGAGCATTCATTGTGAGTACAAGCTGGATGTGCGGGCCTCCAAGGGGAGCGAAGAGGGCTGTTTAGGGTCCCAACGTACCCGATAAAGAAACAGGCCTGCAACCGGGGGTTGACTTTCTTTTATTTTATTGCCGGCTTAGTTATAGGTTATTGAGCTGTATGCTAATGTGTTAGTCTGATTAATTCGTGTATATCTGAATGCAGATGCTTGTTAGCCATTGAGGCTTATCACTTTCATTCATTCTAATAATTATTACTCATAATACATTTGTATATATAATTCTATGTACCTGTGTGCGTGTGGATTATTCATGTGTGTTTATTCCTGTGGTGTATAGGCTATGGTTAGTGACATGTTGAGACAACCTTAAAGGGCTAGTCCACCGTTTTAATATGTTACTCGGTGACACATTGAGGTGTCTAGACCATGTTAGATTGCCTTAAAGGGGTCATATGCCATATTTGAGCGCCTTAAAGGGGTACTCAACCTTTTTAGTTGGAGTTACCAGATGACACTGTAAGACATTTAGAGCCTTTAGAACATACTTTAAACACCTAAAAAGCGAAGTTACCATACTTAAATAATTTATTGGATACCGAGTTGTATAGAGAACTCAGGAGCATTGTCCTTGACAGTTAAAAGGGATAGATAGCGCTACATGTAGCATACCGAATGCAACGATAAAATTGATTCAACAAGTTTTCATGCAGCAAGCCTGATGTTAAATTATCCTTACAGAAGGCAGGATAAGAACCTGATAAAAGTTCAGTTTCATGGCTCAAGATCAAATTTATTTTTGCTCAGCATCAAACAATTAATTTTGAGAAGCAATCTACATGATAAGAAAGGCAAATGTTGAATAGATGCAGCAGATACTGGAACATTTTATTGTGCCCCGTACCTCTCAGTCACTTGCCACCCAGCATTAAATAAGAAATTTAAAAAATATATATAGCTATGCCCATCATGAGTAATGGAAATATCTGAAAATGCGGTGACTTGATGTTTTGTTCTCACTGCCCAGCACATGATTACTTGTTTTTTTATCTTCTGCAAAAATCTGTCCATCAATATCTGACTTCAGTGACAAGGGCTGATGTTGACCTCCATCCGTTTTGGTAAAAAACGGATATGAGCCCCGGGATCATGTGACCCATGGCCGGATTCTCTCTCCAGAGATGGTGGGTAACGGACAGCCAGTGACCTGAGCTGGAATGTAACTGGAGGTCATGTATCCCAGGCTGCGACCCCAGGAGTGGCGCTTTCCTCGTGACATTTTTCTTTTCTGACATTTGATGGATACTGGTGGTGGTGATGGTACCATATATGCCTTCTGAGGAGGGCTGGCTTTCATGACATTTCTTACGGACATACTGTAGGGTGTTGCAGGTGTCGATCATGCTGGCACGGTGTAGCACCTCATCTCCCAGTGAGCCTCCTCCTTATCTTGAAGCCTTTGGGTCCTGAATCTGTTAATCCGCTTGCTATGCCAGCTGGTGAGCTAAATGAAGTCAGAGTGCACTCATGAAATAAATATATATTTCTATCAGAACAGAAGGTTTACCCCATCGCTTAAATTCAACACACATTAATACCATACCTTGACGCCAGATACAATCTCTGTATCATGTGTCCAGAATCAAATTTCAATCAGGTCTACATAAGGGCAGGTTGGGTAGGTAATTATAATAATAATTACATTTATATAGCACTTTTCTAGACACCCAAAGCACCTCACAGTGAAGGGGGTAACTCACTTCACCCACCGGTGCTGCACAGCAGCCATTTTGCATCAGAACGCTCACGACACATCAGCTTGAGGTGGAGAGGGAGGAATCATTGAGCCAATTACATGGGAGGATGATGAAGTGGCCAGATGGAGAGAGCCAGGTTGGGAATTTTGCCAGGACACTGGGGAACCTCCTACTCTTTGTGATAAGTGCCGTGGGATCTTTAATGACCACAGTGAGTCAGGACCTCGGGTTTAACATCTCATCCAAAGGACATCATCTCCCACAGCACAGTGTCCCCCTCACTGCACTGGGGCATTGGGATTTGATATTTGTTGTTTTTATTAGGACCAGAGGGAAGACTGCCCACGACTGGCCTACCAACACCAATTCCGGCAGCAACTCATTTCCCCAGGAGGTCTCCCATCCAAGTACTAACCAAGCCCACACCTACTTAGCTTCCATCATTTGGCAGAGCCAGGGCACATGTTAGTATGGCTGCCAGCCATACCAATATAACCTATAGAGGCATCTTCGGACTACAGTAGCACAAATTGCCACGATATAATCAACTGGCCTTCCCCCTACCACCCCCCAGGAGGACCACTATGTGTGATATACCAAACAGCAAGTACCCGCAGAGGAAGGAAATGACGTGGCAATTTTACAGAACTGCAGCCATAACCAAGACCTGAAAACTCAATTTCAACCCACGCATTCCATTATGCAGAACAGAAGCACATGGAGACTCACACGTATGAGCAGCATGCAAGTTATGTACACACACACACACACACACACACACACACACACACACACACACACACACACACACACACACACACACACACACACACACACACACACACACACCAATGAATGTGTGACCTTCAGAGCAGCTATAGATGTTTTCATAAAGACTGCTGAAACACTCAATGGCAAATGAACAGAGCAGAGAAAATGGGAGAAGAGAAGAAAAGAGAAGAGACGAGAATGAGGAGGAACGGCAAACAGAGCAGAACAAACCAAAAAGATTAGTATTGGGTTGCTAATAGCAGTAGTGTTAGTACTGTGAGTTGCTATGTTAGTGTTTTTACTTGCTGCTGCAAGACAATTTCCCACAGAAGGGTCAATTAAGTGAAGTGAACTGAACCGACCCGAACTGAAGATGAGAGCACGAAATGAGCCACGCTTGCCAAGATCTTTGAGTGTAGCAGTCATCTCCATCGTCATAATTCAATAATAAAAGATGAATCCTAATTTTTTGTCTTGACATAACTGTGATTTTGCGTATCCGTGTGTGTGTGTCTGAGAGAGAGAGAGAGAGAGAGAGAGAGAGAGAGAGAGAGAGAGAGAGAGAGAGAGAGAGAGAGAGAGAGAGAGAGAGAGAGAGAGAGAGAAAGAAAGGAAGAAAGGAAGAAAGAAAAACTATTTTAGATTTATATATTTTCTGCTTGGGAACAATGGAATGCGGATAACACAGTAAAAAAATACCTCATGGGAAATTCAGCACAGCAGGAAGTTGCGTGTTACTTTAAAACACAACAACAACCAAAATATGTGTTTGGGCATCCACAGTTGTACTCACAAGCAGCGTGAGGGGAAGTCGCCACACCCTTATAATGCAAGATGAGGTGGGAGGAGCCAAAATGGAGGTCAAGGTGAGTCTACCCTTGTCTGGCCGCATCACCGCTTCCACTGATCTGGTTGGCGGAAACCTCCAGTTTCCTCCCGCACAGCAATGAGGACTGGCAGAGGATGGCATAAATTGTTTCGGCTCCTTGTCTGCTGAGAGCTCTGCTTGATTATGCATGCCTTGGGTGCCTTGTTATGACAGATGAAGACAATAGAGATGATGTCCTCTGTGTGTGTGTGCATGTGTATGTGTGTCAGTGACAGGGACCACGATTAATAGACATCCACAAGGCCAGAAAGACCCAAAATCTAATCCTAGTCCTCGCCGTCATGTAGTCATCATGTATCATCACTTGCCATCACCCTGACTTGGCAGGAATAGTGCTGGACGATTTGGTGAAAAAGTCATAGTGCGATTATTTTGGACAATATTGTGATTTAGGTGGCACGGTGGCACAGTGGTTAGCGCGGTCGCCTCACAGCAATAAGGTCCTAGGTTCGAGCCCCGGGGTAGTCCCACCTTGGTGGGTCATCCCGGGTCGTCCTCTGTGTGGAGTTTGCATGTTCCCCCCCTGCCTGCGTGGGTTTCCTCCGGGGGCTCCGGTTTCCTCCCACAGTCCAAAGACATGTAAGTCAGGTGAATTGGCCACACTAAATTGTCCCTAAGTATGACTGTGTGTGTGTGTGTGTGTGTGTGTGTGTGTGTGTGTGTGTGGGCCCTGTGATGGCCTGGCGGCCTGTCCAGGGTGTCTCCCCGCCTGCCGCCGAATGACTGCTGGAATGGGCTCCAACATCCCCGCGACACTGAGAGCAGGATAAGCGGTTCAGATAATGGATGGATGGATGGATGGAATATTTGTGACAGTCGAAATTGGGAAATATACCTTTAAGACAGGGGCGTACTGTGTCGCCTAGGAACGACGTCATTAGACAGCGCCTTTGTTTCTGCCTTGAATAGTTTAACGGCGCACACGCTAATGAAGGGGTGGGCATCGCCGAGCTCCGGTTTATTTTGCCTCTCAACTCAAGAGTAACGTGTTGGTTACGTGCGGCCTCTAATGTCCATGTATAGTAGCCGTACAACCGGGCTTGGTGAGGTTGATGTGAGTAATAGCCAGAAACGACAAGCACTGTGAAAATCCCCGTATCCGCGTGGTTGTGAGTTTTTGACTCACACGGACTAAACCGTGCGATGTGCAGAACTGTAACAACTACAGAGGTATAAAGTTGATCAGCCACAGCATGAAGATAAGGGAAAGAGTAATAGAAGCTAGGTTAAGAGGAGGAGAGGTGATGATCAGCGAGCAGCAGTATGGGTTCATGCCACGAAAGAGCACCACAGATGTGATGTTTGCTTTGAGAATGTTGATTGAGAAGTATAGAGAAGGCCAGAAAGAGTTGCATTGTGTCTTTGTAGATTTAGAGAAAGCTTATGACAGGGTGCCGAGAGAGGAGGTGTGGTATTGTATGAGGAAGTCAGGAGTTGCAGAGAAGTATGTAGGAGTGGTGCAGGATACGTATGAGGGCAGTGTGACAATGGTGAGGTGTGTGGTTGGAATGACAGATGGGTTCAAGGTGGAGGTGGGATTACATCAAGGATCGGCTCTGAGCCCTTTCTTGTTTGCAATGGTGATGGACAGGTTGACGGACAAGATCAGGCAGGAGTCTCCATGGACGATGATGTTCGCGGATGACATTGTGATCTGTAGCGAGAGTAGGGTGCAGGTTGAGGAGAGCCTGGAGAGGTGGAGGTATGCACTGGAGAGAAGAGGAATGAAAGTCAGTAGGAGCAAGACGGAATACCTATGTGTGAATGAGAGAGAGGACAGTGGAATGGTCAGGATGCAAGGAGTGGAGGTGATGAAGGCATTTGAGTTTAAATACTTGGGGTCAACTGTCCAAAGTAACGGGGAGTGCAGTAGAGAGGTGAAGAAGAGAGTGCAGGCAGGTTGGAGTGGGTGGAGAAGTGTGTCAGGAGTGATTTGCGACAGAAGGGTACCAGCAAGAGTTAAAGGGAAAGTTTACAAGATGGTTGTGAGACCAGCTATGTCATATGGTTTGCAGACAGTGGCACTGACGAAAAGACAGGAGGCGGAGCTGGAGGTGGCAGAGTTGAAGATGCTAAGATTTTCACTGGGAGTAACGAAGAAGGACAGGATTAGGAACGATTATATTAGAGGGACCGCTCAGGTTGGACGGTTTGGAGACAAAGCAAGAGAGACAAGATTGAGATGGTGTGGACATGTGTGGAGGAGAGATGCTGAGTATATTGGGAGAAGGATGCTGAATATGGAGCTGCCAGGGAAGAGGAGAAGAGGAAGGCCAAAGAGGAGGTTTATGGATGTGGTGAGGGAAGACATGCAGGTGGCTGGTGTGACAGAGGAAGATGCAGGAGACAGGAAGAGATGGAGACGGATGATCCGCTGTGGCGACCCCTAACGGGAGCAGCCGAAAGTAGTAGTAGTAGACGGACTAAACCGTGTCAGGTTGCGATAAAATAAACACATTTATACGTATTGTAATGATCGCTGCCCAGGCGTCCATTTTGGTGACGTAATACTTCCGTTGCGGGGGGGAGTTCCGGTTTTATCGCGGTAGTGGGTAGGCGCTCGGGTGAACCGTCGTCGCCCAGCCTTGTCAGCCATTATCCCCTTTTCGGCGCTGAGACCACGACCCGTGTCACAACAACGTCTGGTCCTCCATAAAACCACAGCGGAGGTACGAAGGTTTTTTTGTCCGGTGTTCATCCATTCCACTCTGCTGACTCCGCGGAGATCACCCCGATCTCTGCAGTATGCAAATAATCTGTGTTCGAATTACGTGGGAGCCAATGGGAGCTGAGCTCCCCATGGAGGAGGCATTAGCTCCCTTGAAAGCTGTAAAACTAGAACTGTGGGGGGGGGGGGTCTCTAACAAAATATTTGAAAAAACGTTATATAATGTATCTTTCAATGTTATTAGGATTCTTTATGTTAGTGAAATAAGTTGTTTTAAATAAATATGTTTTCGAAAAGAACTACGCACCATTATTTGTCCGTGAATAGGACATTTGGCTGCACTTCACCCCCGAGACACTGTGGGGCGCTGTAGGATAGCCTAAAGCAACCTTGGTTTTGGGAAACTCGGTATGCTTGAAACGTTGACAGGGGCGCCAAGGTGCGGAGATGGACCGTTATTAATGTTGTCTTGATATTGTCTTAGCTAGTGTAACCAGGTTAAAATTAATGTTTTTATTTTATTTTGTTTGAGTATGAAATATCACCAAATCCTGTCTGTGTGCTGTTATTTGTGTGTGCTACATTTTATTTTATGTCATTATTTACTTTTATGTGTTTTACAACGACCGTCATATACGTGAACTGTCGCTTTAAGAGAGAGGTCTTATGGGCACACGGAAGACGGAACGCGGGAGAGGCCATTTTTGTTTTGTGGGAGGAGTCTCAAGCAGCGATCGAGCCGAGCGACGCGTGTTTCTTACCGTAGGACAGTTTTGCTGGTTGAGGAGAACGTAACCTTGAGTATCCCTGTAAGAAGATACTGCAAGCTGTGGGATAAAATACTTGTTTATCCTTTCTTACATCGGAGTCCCGTGGACGGTTTCTCCTTCTAACGCACACGACTGAAGTCCGGGCAGTGGTTGAACTTCGACCCCCACGTCCGTAAGAAACACCGCTCCCGCTGGAGGACTGGACGTTTGTCGAAGGGTTTGAAACCAAAATAAATGGCAAGGTGAGCCAAATAGAGTCCTGTGTGTCCCCCCTCCTTCCTTGATCATGATGATGATGATGATGATGAGAGACTGAGGGCCCCCCATAACACCTGGGACCCCACCGAAAATAGAACACAACGCAGAGCTGATGATGGAAGTGACGGGCGTGCAGCAGGCTGACCAGCATAGAACAGCATAGGACTGCCCCCGTTACATTGGTGCCGTGACCCTCCTGGATCCTGAGAGTGACATCAGTTGCTCGCCGCGGGAGGCTGCTGTCGTCATCAAGCCCCAGACGTCCTCAGGTATTTCTATAGACTGTACGCTCATGTTACAGTGGACTGGAGTTGAGCTGTGTGGACACTGGACAGTCATAGCTGTGGTTACCATGGACTGGGCTTGTGAACAGGACATTTGTATATACTGAAGGAAGAAAAACACATGAAAAAAAAAAGGAAAAAAGGTTAATGTTGATGTGATTGAAGGACTCGTGTGAATAATCTATTGATGTAAACTACTGGATATGTGCATATGTGATTAATCTATTGGTGAATTTGTTGATTGTGTGTGATTGTTTCAATCGCTTAGTGATTTCTAGATTCAATTATTTAAATGAATTGAGCTTTTCACTTTTTTATTTTATTTTTTATTTTTTCTGAGTGTTAGAGGTAGGAACATGGCAGAGGGTGGTTCGTACGTAGGTGGGGGTAACATTGCTGATCAGGATCTTTTGGATCGCCAGTGTGCTATGGAGAGGGGGTACCAGTTAGATGTGGGTGGGGGTTTACGGCAAGGTGTAGGTAGGAGTTTCGGGCAGCTCTTAGAGGGCGGGGAACCAGACACCAGAGCACCAGGACCTAGAGACCCGACCACATTTGGCACTCCTCAGTTCACCTCCACACGCTACGTAGAACGGGCCAGGCCAGGTATCAGCGAAGGGGCTGTGCTAGGTAACAGCGAGCAGCCAGTGGGGAGTTAGCAATGCTCATTACTCAGTTAGCAGAGAAGATAGGAGAGTCAATCACTGCTAAGCTGCAGGAAACACAAATGCTTAGAAACACACACACAGACAGTGCTAGGTCTGCTGAACAGTGTTCGGAGACAGTGCCTACTGTTAGAGTAGTAATGCAGACAGATGCTAGGGAGCCTCCTATTTTCAGGGGCGATAGCTCTGATAAGTTTACAGTTCATGAGTGGGAGAGCCTTATGACATTGTATTTGAGGAAGCGAGCCATTCCAGTTAGTGAGCAGTCACATGAGATTCTAGCTAAGCTTATGGGGAAAGCAAGGGACGTGGTGAGGATAAAGCTGCGCAACACATCTGTCGACCACATAGCGAACCCCCACATTATTTTTGATGTACTGAAGCAACACTTTAGTGACTTCACATACTCGAGCATGCCCCTGGCGGACTTTTACAGTACGCTGCCCAAGCCAGGTGAGGACGCTATGGAGTATTGGATTAGGCTTAATAAGACAGTGGAGGTGGCTGACGAATGCTTGAAGTGGCAGGGCCGTAGTATTGAAGAGCCAAGCCACGAGGTAAGCATGATGTTTATCAAACACTGTCCAGATCAGTCTCTTGCCAATGTTTTTAAGTTCAAGTCCGCAGGGAAATGGTCTGCTAGCGAGATCCAGGAGAGGCTTGATGAGCACATGCTGGAGAGGAAGTCCCGTGTTGCTGCAGGTGGACAACGTGAAGCAGGCGCGGTAGAGCATAGGTTCCATTCACAGGTTCATGTCCCTGTAGTCGACATGGCTCCCGACTTGAACACGACCGTGCCGGTGGTGCCATCTCCCGTCCCGGCTCATGCGTCATCTCCTATACCATTTTTTGCAAGGTCTCCTACACCGTCTCCCGCACCGTCTCCCGCACCTGTCTCTGGCGGTGATGACTATATGAGGAGTTTGGTGAGCTTGCTAGACCGTTTGGTCACAATGCAGACTCAGGTTCCAGTTAGCGCTGCAGTCCGGACACCAACGCTGACTCAGCCGCCAGCTAACGCCGTAGGGCGGGTGCCAGACACACCACAGAGGTTGTGCAGGATTTGTAAGTCTCCGGATCACTCCACATTTTCCCACTGCAGCCGGGAGAACCGATGTATAAACTGTTTGTCTCCTGGTCATTGGAAGAGGGACTGTCCTCACCCTCAGCCGCCCAACCAGCTCCGTTCTCAGCCTGGTGGAAGAGCTGGTCGTCAGTCTCGTCCGTTAAACTACTAAACCCACACCTAGAGAGGGATGGTGTGGGTAAAGTAGATGTATCCCTCACTGATGTCTCCGACCTGGCTCACTTGTATGAAGACAAGTGTGCCAAAGCACCTCAGGGTTCACGTATGGTCATTCAGGCGACGCAGAGGATTCAGGCTTTCAGTGACTTGTTCTATGCTCCTGTTCTTGTCAACCAGAGTGTGCAGCTTAATGGCATGTTGGATACTGGCTCTATGTCATGCAGTATCAGTGAAAATGCAGTAGAGAAGCTCCGCTCTGGGGGTGTTTTACCTGAGAAGCAGCAGCCTGAAGAGAACATTGTCTTGATTGGCTGCGGTGGTCTGGAGACTAGGCCTGATGGTTTTTATGACCTCAACATGCAGCTTTATGGTGTTTCCTTTGTCATACCCACTCTGGTCGTGCCCGGTCAGCATGATGATCTGATAGTCGGCACAAACGTCATTAAACATGTGGCCCATGTACTCAAGAGTGGTACTGAGTACTGGGACATCGCGTCCGGACAGGAAAATCCGTCTAGTCCTGACGTTGAACAGTTCTTGTCCATGTTCACGAATGTAGAGCGCTGGAGGGGTGGTGCAGTTCCTGAGAAGATAGGTACTGTTAAGCTCACCCAGGCCGTGACACTCTTACCGAGGCACGAGCACTTAGTCTGGGGCAGACTTCCTGCTAAGGTGCCTATGTCCGCTGGAAGCACTGTTGTTGAGCCGACAGACTCCAAGGCCATGCCACGCAGTGTACTCGTAGGTCGACTTGTCACACCGCTCTGGGATGATAGGTGGGTACCCATGACTGTTGTCAATCCATCTGACAAAGCCATCACGCTGAAAAGGAACTGCAAGTTGGCTGATGTGTTTCCATGCTTGGCGATTGAGGACTTTAATGTTTTCCAGGGACTGCAATCAGTTGCAGGGAGGCATGAGTCCAACGCCACAGATAGTGCCTGTCCGCCTGTCCAGCCGGCTAGGAGTTTGTCAGAGCTCGGACTCAGTGACATTGACCTCAGCTCCTGTCAGGTTAGTGAGGCATGCAAGTCCCAGCTCACTCAGCTGCTCACCGAGTACCATGACATCTTCTCCAGGGACTCTCTGGACTGTGGCGAGGTCACAGGATACACACATCGCATCCATCTGGTGGATGAGCGCCCCTTTCGCTTGCCCTACAGGAGGGTTCCCCCAGCCCACTATCAGAAGTTGAGACAGGTTCTCACTGATATGGAGGAGAAAGAGATTATCCGGAAGTCCTCGAGCGCATACGCTTCACCGCTGGTTATGGTGTGGAAGAAGGATGGCGGGCTTCGGATCTGCACTGATTTCAGATGGCTGAATGCTCGGACCTTGAAAGACGCTCATCCCTTGCCACACCAGTCGGACTGTCTTGCCGCGCTGGGTGGTAACTGCCTCTTTAGTACGATGGACCTCACCTCTGGCTTCTTCAACATCCCAATGCATGAAGATGACAAGAAATACACTGCTTTCACGACTCCCCTTGGGTTGCATGAATACAATCGCATGCCACAGGGCCTTTGTAATAGCCCTGCAGCCTTCATGAGAATGATGATTGGGATCTTTGGGGATCTGAACTTCACGAAGCTTTTGTGCTATCTTGATGATCTTCTTGTCTTCGCGCCGTCAGAGGTTGAGGCTCTGTCGAGGCTCCGCACTGTGTTTCAGAGGTTGAGGGAGAACAACTTGAAACTGGCTCCGAAAAAGTGTCATCTGCTGCAGAAGCGGGTGCGGTTTTTGGGCCACGTGGTTGATGGCGGAGGTGTGTCTGTCGATCCCTCCAAAGCAGAGGTCATCTCCAACATGACAGTGCAGGATCTCATGGAAGGTGATGGGTGCACGCCTTCTGTTCGTAGGATCAAATCTTTCCTTGGTATGGTATTTTACTACCAGCATTTCCTCCCGAACTGCTCCTCCGTGGCTAAGCCCCTGTTCGCCCTTACAGCTGGACAAAAGAGGAGGGGGAGGTCAGCTAAGGATAAGAAGCCCCATGGCAGCTTCCGTAAGCTTACCTCCGCAGACTGGACGGTGGAATGTGGGGAAGCATTTGATCTGTTGAAGACGATGTTACTGGAGTGTGTGGTGCTTGCCCATCCAGACTTTGAGGTGCCTTTCATTTTGTCGGTCGATGCGTCTTTGGACGGACTCGGCGCGGTGCTGTCTCAAGTGCCCCGAGGAGAGTCCAAGGCCAGACCTGTTGGTTTTGCAAGCAAGTCCCTCAGTGCCTCACAGCGGAAGTATCCAGCTCATAGACTGGAGTTCATGGCGCTGAAGTGGAGTGTTTGTGAAAAGTTCAGCCACTGGCTGAAGGGTCAAAGCTTCACCGTTTGGACAGATAATAATCCGCTGACTTATCTCCTAACGAAGCCGAAGCTTGACGCGTGTGAGATCTGCTGGGTGTCTAAGTTGGCGTCTTATACTTTCGATCTCAAACACCTGCCAGGGAAGAAAAACGTGGTGGCGGATGCCTTGAGTCGCGACCCTTTTTCCAAGCCCGTCAGTCAGAGGCTACTTAGGGAGCCCTACCCGGCCCTTGTTCAGGAAGCCGACGGGGTTGAGGGGGACTCTGTGCAGGATGTTTTCAGACTCAGTTGCCAGTCCCAAACAGTGAGTAGTGCGCGATCTGGGTTTGCTGGTGATGCAGCTGAGGTCAGGGCTTTTTGTCAAGCCAAATGTGACTGGCCTGATGCATCAGTATTCACAGCACTCAGTTTGGTCCAGCACGTTCAGCATCTGTCGGGTGGTCAGGATACACTGCCAATGTTATCCACCGAGGAGCTCAGGTTGAGTCAGGAGCAGGACCCCTGCATCTCCAAGGTGTTGCCCTTTGTCGCTGTTCGGAAGCGGCCATCGAGACGTGAGAGGCATGGTGCTGACCAGAAGGTCCTCAGGCTGCTGAAACAGTGGGAGAAGTTGGAAGTCAATGATGGTGTCTTGTACAGGGTGACAAAGGACCCAGTGTCCAAGCAGAGGCGGTCTCAGTATGTTTTACCTTTGAGTCTGAAAGACAAGGCACTGTCTGGTATCCACGATCACGCTGGTCATCAGGGCCAGGACCGTACTCTCTCTCTTGCAAGGCAGCGTTTTTATTGGCCTGACATGGAGAGGGATATCAGAGCATATGTCAGATGCTGTCGGAGATGTGTGTTTGGGAAGACCCCAGAGCCAGCTGCTTGCGCGCCCCTGGAGAGCATTAAAACCTCCGCACCGATGCAGCTTGTGTGTATGGATTTCTGGTCCGCTGAGGACAGTAAGCAGCGGTCGGTCGATGTCCTAGTGGTTACTGACCACTTCACTAAGCTTGCTCACGCGTTCCCCTGCGCCAATCAGACAGCGAAGCAGGTCGCCAAGAAACTCTGGGATCATGTATTCTGTGTTTACGGGTTTCCGGAGAGAATACATTCTGACCAGGGCACAAACTTTGAGAGCAACCTGATTGCAGAGCTTCTCAGGTTGGCGGGTGTAGCGAAGTCCCACACGACGGCCTACCATCCTATGGGTAATGGCGGGACAGAGCGGTTTAATCGCACGATGGGGAATATGCTCCGTTCCCTTCCGCTTCAGCAGAAGCAACAGTGGCCTCAGCAGATCCATTCTCTCACGCTCGCGTACAATGCCACTGTTCACGAGACCACGGGTTACGCACCTTTCTTCCTGATGTATGGGCGTGTCCCAAGACTGCCGGTGGATGTTATGTTCAGGCAGGTTTTGCATGACCCTCACGTTGTTGATTATGACTCTTATGCTCAGTCTCTGCTTTCCTGTCTAAGGAGTGCAATGGAGATCGCTCAGAAGCACTCCACGGCTGAGCAGCAGCATCAGGCGCGACAGTACAACAGACATGCCAAGGGCACTGTCCTGTCTGTCGGGGATCGTGTTTTGGTTGCGAACCAGAGTGAGCGAGGGAAGAGAAAGTTGGCTGACAAATGGGAGAACGGAGTGTACACGGTTGTCGGTGTCAACCCCAATATCCACGTCTACAAGATTCAGGATGCAGAGGGGCACACCAGGGTGGTGCACAGGAACCGTTTGTTGGAGGTCAACTTCTTGCCCCTTCCTGAGTTAGATCAGGGTGAGGAGTCCAGTACAACCAGTCAGTTGCTTGACTGCGCAGGGTCCGATGAGGAGGACAGTGCAGATGGCCTGACGGTCTCAGGGGATGTAGTGGGGCTAGCAGTCTCATCACTTGGAGACTCACCTAGATCAGAGTGGGCAGAAGCGGGAGAGTTCATTCCGTCTAGTCTGGTAGTCAGTCCTGTGGGGGCCACTGCTCAGTCTCCACCTAACACACACGCACCACACAACACACATGCACCACACATAGAGGCATCACACTCACTCGATGTAGGTGTTATATCTCACACTGATTCGCACACAGGGGCACCACCCTCACTCGATACAGATGTTACAGCTCGCACTGTCTCACGCACACAAGTAGAGAGCGATGGTCGGGTTAGGACACGCACAGGGAGGGTGGTGAGGTCAGTGAACAGGTTAATAGAATCTATGGCTCAGATGCCATTTCTACGGAGTGTGAGGGTTTGAACTTTGATGGAGGTTGGAGTCATTCAAACTAGTTTAATGTGAGTTATTAGGTGTCTATCAGACAGGGTTGTTTTGGGCCAAGTGCATGGTGTGGCGTATCAGGCGTCACATTGATCTAAGGGAATTCTGAGACTTGATCAACCTCATTATTTTCTGGACCTCGTAACCGAGGTAGCTCCTAAGTTGACTGGAGGACTAGGTCCTTCTTTTCACTTGTGCCAGTAGTCAGTGATGGGCTTTTCCTTTCCTCTTTCTCTTTTTATCCTGCTGTCAGGATGTTGGTGAATTTCAGGTGGGGTGAATGTAACCAGGTTAAAATTAATGTTTTTATTTTATTTTGTTTGAGTATGAAATATCACCAAATCCTGTCTGTGTGCTGTTATTTGTGTTTACTACATTTTATTTTATGTCATTATTTACTTTATGTGTTTTACAACGACCGTCATATACGTGTACTGTCGCTTTAAGAGAGAGGTCTTATGGGTACACGGAAGACGGAACGCGGGAGAGGCCATTTTTGTTTTGTGGGAGGAGTCTCAAGCAGCGATCGAGCCGAGCGACGCGTGTTTCTTACCGTAGGACAGGTTTGCTGATTGAGGAGAACGTAACCTTGAGTATCCCTGTAAGAAGATACTGCAAGCTGTGGGATAAAATACTTGTTTATCCTTTCTTACATCGGAGTCCCGTGGACGGTTTCTCCTTCTAACGCACACGAGTGAAGTCCGGGCAGTGGTTGAACTTCGACCCCCACGTCCGTAAGAAACACCGCTCCAGCTGGAGGACTGGACGTTTGTCGAAGGGTTTGAAACCAAAATAAATGGCAAGGTGGGCCAAATAGAGTCCTGTGTGTCCCCCCTCCTTCCTTGATCATGATGATGATGATGATGATGATGAGAGACTGAGGGCCCCCCACAACATCTGGGACCCCACCGAAAATAGAACACAACGCAGAGCTGATGATGGAAGTGACGGGCGTGCAGCAGGCTGACCAGCAAAGAACAGCATAGGACTGCCCCCGTTACACTAGTCACATCGGGTAATGTACAATATTTTTCACCATGCCTCCTCCTCGGCCACCAAAAAGACAGCTCGCTGCAAGCCTGCTGGACTCTGGTTTTAACAGCTCAAAAGCGAAAAAAGTTGCTGATTCAGAAAAAGTCAGCGACGTTAGCGTTAGCGTTAGCTAGCTCGGCTGCTGCTAGCAACATTTCTGAGGAGGACTCCACTGTTGTAGGGTAATGTTATGCAGCCAACCGCTCCCCCTGGGGGCACTGGTTGATGTATACTTGCCCTGTGTAACATGCCTCAGTTGCGTTATGGGCACAGCCGGTGAATACATGTTAACGACACAGCCCGACTCTGTCTGTTATTTATATGCACCTGCACTTGCAACATCCACCACCACTGACGTTAACGAGGTAAGGCTTGATCAAGTCTTTTTGCATTGTCTACAGAAAAGCATGGCTAGCTAAAACTCTTTCAGGTTAATTTTGAATTTCCCGTTTAGTTAGTGTTTAGTATACGTTAATGTGCGTTGATGTAAACTAACGTTATGCCTTCCTATAGGTTCGCCGGGGCTCTAATGTTAGTACAACTACTACCGTCGGGAGTGGGACCACAGATGGACACGCTGGACTTCCTGGTCCCTGGCCGCTGTGCTATGCGTTTGCCATTTACGCGTGTGAGTGAGTGTTAGTGATCTCCACTCTCGAAGTAAGCAACTAATTATCCTTGATTTTAACACGGCAACTGTTTTTTGTTTTGTTTTGGGTAAAATAAAAATATTGGGTAACCCTTTAGTATGGGGAACATAAAAAACTTAATTACTAGTGAATTAGTAATGATCAAGATGTCACTTTAGTATGGGGAACATATTCTAAGTAACAAAAACTTAATGTACAGTAATTTAACACTATGAACACTTGTAGTTTTGTGTTTTGTTATGTAAGAACAGACCATATTCATTAAGTGTTAGTAAGGGAGAATAACTCTTCTTGTGTTACTACCACCTTATAAAGTCCATACTAAGCAAAGCATATTGAGATGGTACTACTAATAAGCAATACTTCTGAGGTTATAGAGGGAAAACTCATAGTTAATGGCTTACTGGTTGTATAATAAGGCCATGCAGAATAAGGCATTAATGAGTACATAATAATTACCAATTAAGAGCCAATATGTTGCTAATTTGCATGCTAATAAGCACTTAATTAATGGTGACTACGTTCCCCATACTAAAGTGTTACCAAATATTGTTATATATTTTATATATAATAGGCCTATATAATATCCAGTTATCACTGTAATAAAAAAAAGTCCCATCGCTGTGTGGGAATGAATTGAGTGCATGCGTACATTTTTTTTGCCCTGTTTTTGGAGACCCCCACGAAGCTGAGTTTATAATTCGAACCCTGCAAATAATACACACTTGTGTTGCCGCGACATGTAGCGGCTTTCATTTTGCGTGTTTTACACAGCATCTCTTTCTGCTCAGTGTCACTGAGCTTGAATTCAAAATATCGCCATATAACAGGTCGCCTGTTTGTTTTTTGTTTGTTTTGTTTTTTTGCCACCAGTTCACCAGCGTTTACCTGCTCGTTGTCATCAGTATCCATTTTTTCCTTCTTTCTGGTCTGCACACGGCACACCGGGTAGTCATGTGACCGTAGACCGCACACGCTTCACTGCCTTTCTTTTTTTTTCGGGGGGGAGGGTGTCCCCCCACCTTTTTCTCCCAATAGGCCAATTACCCCACACTCTCCAGAGGCATCCCGGTCTCTGCTCCACCCCCTCTGCTGATCCGGGGAGGGCTGCAGACTACCACATGCCTCCTCCGATACATGTGGAGTCACCAGCCGCTTCTTTTCACCTGACAGTAAGGAGTTTCACCAGGGGGATGTAGCGCGTGGGAGGATCACGCTATTCCCCCCAGTCCCCCCCTGAACAGGCGTCCCGACCGACCAGAGGAGGCGCTAGTGCAACGACCACCCACATCTGGTTTCCCACCCGCAGACACGGCCAATTGTGTCTGAAGGGCCGCCTGACCAAGCTGGAGGTAACACGGGGACTTGAAAAGGCGATCCCTGTGTTAGTAGGCAACGAAATAGACCGGCCCACGCTTCACTGCCTAAACAGAGACTGATTGGCCGTCTCTTAATTATGGGCGTAGATATGCAGACTGCACACAAACAGACGTTCACACACACCTATTGTATTATTCAGTTAATTTGCAGCCTTTTGTGGTTATATAATTGCACAGGCTGACATCGCTATTGCGATTAGATTAATCGTGCAGCACTAAAGAATATGTCAATTTCAGCAGTAAAAACTCCCAGCTTCCCCCTCCTTGTGTTTCCTCAGTCCTCTCCAAAGTAGTTCAACCCAACGGCCGTGGGTTTCCGTTAGCGGTCGGATCTATTTCCTTATGCCCCGTTTCCACCACATGGTACCGGCTCAACTCGACTCGCTTCTGTATCGTTTTCCATTACCGTAACAGTACCCCCTCAGTGTAGCTCGTTGACAAAATGATGCAGTGACGCATTTCTCTGACCAATCAGAGGCCTTCATTGGTTTTGGTATTCGCTCAAGTTTTGTTTTTTTTGGAACCTCGACAAAGTTGGTACCAGAAAAGTGGTAACAGTTACCAAAATGCCGGTACTTTCCAGAAATGGAAAAAGAAAAAGGGCGAGTTGAGTTGGTACCATGTCGTGGAAAAGGGGCATTACATAATCCAAGTCATTAGTTTGCAATAGAGACTTCCAGCTTGATCACAGCTGGGGGCCTTACACACCTACATGTATGTGAAAATGGAAGAAAACACAAACGCACAAACGTGTGCCACACACACGCACACGTGGGCATGTGCAACACATACATGAATGCACGGATGCACACATACATCAGTATGTACTCTCTCACGCACAGACACACAAACGAACGTGCAGGTACTGTATGTGCACACACAGGTGCATGCATACACACACAGACACACACGTGGAATCATACACACAGCCTTTGTAGCACTAATGGAGTTTGTTTTAAGAAATAGCCACAAGAGGACTGGATCAATTATCCCAAACCACAGGTGGGAGGGTTTGGCTGCCAGACATCTCGGAGTCACAGAAGGGGAATAGTGATACAGCCTCATGAATTAAATATGTCTCCAAACATAGGCGCAAGTAAATACACACTCGAGCTTTATACGCTACACGTTCTCCCTTACACTCATTTGCATCCTTGTGCACATATACACAAACGTGCTTTCTACGCACACAGGTGGCTCCTGGCCTATCGTATGCTGATACGGTAAAAGACTCATTAAATCTGTTTTCCAGGTCCTCTCATATTTCCTATTACTCTTCCACTTTGTCTCTTTCTCACACACACACACACACACATCCAGCAAGACGCAGTGTTTCAGCCCTCCACCCTCTGTGTCAGTGTGTTATGTGTTACAGTGGTAGTGATGCAATGAGGCTGGCCGGCCACACTTCATACAGCCCCTGTTAGGCTGACACCAGTGCCGCTGCTGCAGGGAAAGCCAGAGCACATCGAGCACTGACTGGCTGTCAGTGGGAGGTATGAACACACATGAATATGCACACATGCACAACAAACATGGTTGATAGCCTCATGCAGAAAGTGTTTCTTTGAATTTGACTTCCGCTGGCATCGGAGGCAAGTGGCAAAGGTCACGGTAAGCTCTGCTGTCTTGGGATCGGCCGATGCTGCAGGTTGTCAGCCCATATAAGAGACCCTCTGTTGCAGCCGACCACAACCAATTCCTTGCATGATGCTAAAAGATTATTTTTGGGGGGGGGGGGGGTTCCTCCTTTTTCTCCACAATTGTACTTGGCCAATTACCCCACTCTTCCGTGCCACCCTAGTTGCTGCACCACCCTCTCTGCCGATCCGGCCCAGATAGCATCTGGATGTGGGCCACTTCAGGCAATGATGCAGCACTGATGGCCTTCTTCTGGCCCTGACAAAATGGATATGAGCCTGAAGTGGCCCACATGTATAATAGCAAATATGGCCCAAATATGCCAAATCAAATGTGGGCCTTTTTTGGCAAAGACGCGGTGCTCTGGGCAAAATGTAATCTGGATGTGACCCTGAAGTGGCCCGTGTGGTAAATGGTGAATATGGCCCAAATATCACAAAACAAATATGGCCCACCTTTGGCAAATATGTGGCACATGCAGCATTGCTATGGCTTGGTTCTGGCCCAGATCTGGCAAACAGGAGCGGACCGCCCAAGTGCCATCATTCCACGCGGTATGTAGGCCAGATGAAAGTGTTGTGTGTGTGGGAAGGGTCCGGGCCACAGCAATTTTGCTATCTGGGGGGGAGGGCTGCAGAATACCACATTCCTCCTCCGATACACGTGGAGTCACCAGCCGCTTCTTTTCACCTGACAGTGAGGAGATTCGCCAGGGGGACGTAGCGTGTGGGAGAATCACGCTATTCTCCCCAGTTCCCCCCCGAACAGGCACCCCAACCGACCACAGGAGGTGCTAGTGCAGCGACCAGGGCACATACCCACATCCGGCTTCCCAACCGCAGACACGGCCTGACCAAGCCGGAGGTAACACGGGGATTTGAACCGACGATCCCCATGTTGGTAGGCAACGGAATAGACTGCCACGCTACCCGGACGCCCCCCTAAAACATTCTGATTTTGATTAGGATTCCAGTCAACATTAGCCCACTATTCAGGCATCCATTGAAAACTGACAAGCTTTAATAGAGTTTAAGATCATCCTGGATCCTTTTGAAGAATATACAAATACATCCCATCTATTAATTTAGAGCCGCTTTTTCAAATTCTCTTGCAGGTCTTTTCTCAACCCACACATATCCCCCCCCCCCCCGTATGCCTGTACAAATAAACAGAAGAAGACTGCAAAAAAAAGGGAAAAATAAAGACCCTCCACTGTCTATTCATTTCAATGCGCTCATTCAAAACTATCTATAGTCCTTGATAGGTCAAACATGAGAGTGACATGAGTGGGTGGGTGAATATACAACATTTTAAACCCAAATCATAATAGTGACTAGGTCTGAAAAGGCGGTAGGGACACAGTGTAGTCCAAAGCAAAAGCAGAGCTACAGATCCTTTGTGATCAGACATGGATGAGGAGCGGGGCATGAAGTCTTCGAACGACAACTACAGTTCAAGGTATTCCCTGATGGCAGTGGCCTCTTTCTGCAGAATAATCCACCCTGCCACACTGCAAAAATTGTTCAGGAATGGTGTGAGGAACATGACAAGGAGTTCAAGGTGTTGCCTTGGCCTTCAAGTTCCCCAGATCTTAATCCGATCAAGCATCCATGGGATGTGCTGGAAAAACAAGTCCGATCCATAGAGGCCCCCCCTCGCAAATTCCAGGACTTAAAGGATCTGCTGCTAAGGTCTTGGTGCCAGATACCAGAGGACACCTTCAGAGGTCTTGTGGAGGCCATGCCTCGATGGGTCAGAGCTGTTTTGGTTGCACGAGAGGGACCGACACAATATTAGGAAGGTGGTTTTAATGTTTTGGCTGATCGGTTTATATATGCAAGCACACACACACACACACCACGTGTTCGTGTGTGTGCACGCAAGCACACAGACACACACTAGCACAGGGTAATTCCCAGGCTCAACAGTTATGGCAGAGTGGGAGGACAGCAGTGAAACTTACACTAACTACACACTTCCTACTTCCTCCTCTCTCCTTTGTGCTTTCTTCTTTGCGTTTACTTACACCCCCCCCCCCCAAATCCTTTAGATTCGTGTTATGCATGCTATACCCCTCTCTCTTCCCTTTTAGGGCACATCTCTCAGTCCTCCCTTTTCCCTCTCAGCTCCTCTGTCCTCCCCTCTCTGCCGCTCCCTCTCTGAGCACAGAGGCACGGCGGCCTCATTAAGCTGTCAATGATCTGCTACCGCGGCTTTGACCGACCCATCATTAGCTCGCCAGGTCTGAGACGCCCGGACCCGAGCTGCTTCGGTGGCCCGGGGGAGACCTGCACAATGGTTTTAATGTTTTGACTGATTGGTGTTTATTCAGCTAATCGATGCTGGTTTGTCTGCATTTAATAAGTCCTCCAACCCGTACGACCACATGGGTCGTTTGTCCTCTAACACGACCCACGGGAGCGTTTCCTAAATTAGCGCCCCTACCGGCGGCAGGAGGTATTGACACATATGCTTCTCGCCTCTGTGAATTGTGGGTTTTTAAAACAATGTGAGAACAATAGAATATGTAGTCAGTGTGTTTTTGTGTTGTTTCGCCGGCGTAGTACAGTAACTAAGATTGCTATTGGCAGTATGTTTAGCTATTAATGACGTCATAAGAGCTAACTTAACGTTAGCCAGAAGTTAGAAAGTCAGCTAGCGTGGACATTATAAACCGCTATGTGACATTAAACTTTGCTTTTATTAATATTCCTTCTCATGATAGCTTATGGAAGGAGATCGCTTATTGTTACAGGGAAAGTACCGTAGCGAATTCGGGGGGCTGCGGCGGTTCCTGGCTGCCCCTGAATTCGCTACATTGGTGTCAGAAGTGGATGGTGAGACCGGAAGCGAGGGGACGCGCTTCCCGAAGGGGTGGGGGGTAGTGTAACGACCACGAATAAGTAGACTCACTAGCCCTTGGTTAACGGGTCGGATCCCTTAGTCGGCTGGTTAACGTTGTCGCCCGTGACGCGGGAGATCCGGGTTCGCGTCCCAGCTGCGGCAGATCCCGGGCCCCCCCCCCCCCCGTGCATGGCTGCCCCCTCGAATTCGCTACAATATTATAATTACGGAGGACCAAGAGAAAGTGGCCTAAAACGTAACTATAGGTCGTAATAAGCTGCTTGTACAAACCACCTATGGGGTCATTTTTTGGTGGAGGACACGAAGCTTCAGGGGTATTACAATAACCTGCATGTGCACACTCACACACACACACTCACACTAACAATTTACATATACACTCAAACTGGGAAAACTTCTCAACTTCCTGTACAACTGAACGCCAAAGGATTTATTAGATCGCAGCGGAGACGGTGGGGTGCGGGGTGATAAATGGTATTTCGAAACTTGAAACGAGCACCGCAAAAGACTTGTCAATGCAGGCGGTTGTTTTAATAAAGCAAACGAGAGAAACACCGGTGATGGGAGACCGGCCCGGCCATGTGATGCGGGTCCCCTGTCAGACGTACAAACGCGGCGTGTGAATCAGAGGCCCCCTCTGTAAGTAGGAAATTTGCAAGTGACAAGCAGCTCATAATAACACCAGCGGCGAAGTCACACAATTACCAACTGGTTGAAGTGCATGAATCACAGTGAATTCTTACTGAGCTATGAATCATATTCCCACTCCATTGATGGGGAAACTCGTACATCAAGTTCTTGTCAGATGGGACACGCCTGAACCAGGGGAACTGGTGAGTAATTACCTTTTGCAAACATGAAACACAGAGTCCTAAACATTACATAACAGCACAAATTGACTTGATAACGAATTAGATGGGCGTCATCGTGTATTCCGGTATAACAGTCAGATCTGTGGTTACAAAGAGGAACAGCGGACTCTCTGTAGATGTAATTCCCCGTAAGGAGCATAATGTTCCTAGAGTGTAATTTGACAAGGAAATTGGTCATTGAATTATTAACTTGAGGATGTAAAATAGAAGCTGTGAGAGTATGATGGGGGGGGGGTGGAAGGCAGAAGGAAGGAAGGCAAGAAAAAAAAAGGGGGAAGAAATTAAGAAAGGACTGAAGAAGGAAAGGACTAAAATGGTGAGGATAGGAATCATGGGACCACTGACATCAACAACACACAGAGCCAACTTGGATGGATCCCAGATAGCAGACACATTTGGGCCTAATCTGGAGCACTTTTGGTACGTACGGCTCAGTTACGGCACTGGCAACTGTTGTGTGGGCCAGACGTGGCCTAAATGTGGCCTGAGTTGACGCAGCCACACTCACCCAGAGTCAACGCCGTCATTCAAGGCCAAATGTGGCGCCGTTAGATAACTGCAGATGCGGGCCATATTTGGGCCAAAGATTCTTTGGTATCTGGGATTGAGCCTGAGTGTGTTTGATCTGACTCTGGGTCAGCAGTGAGGAGATGGGCAGAGCGGCCAGCAGTTGGCAGCCTCCAGCTTCTCCTTCAGCTGTTCAGATCCAGGGTCAGCTGAGGGCAAGGGATGGCACACCATCCATGAAGACAAGAGCAGACTGGACAAGCCTTGCCATGGGGCCTTGAGCCTGCAGTGGACACGCACAGACACACACACACACACATTCTGGCACTCACACATGTTCACTCCCAATCTCTCTAGCTGTCTCTCTTTCAAGTCTTCCATCGATGTTGCATGAAAACGGCAGACCCCCCGGAGAAACCCAGTCATTCTATATTGGGGTCAACAGATTTGAGCCAGTAAACCTGGGGCAGCGTAAGGGGTTGAGCAGGTGGGCTCCTGCTATGCTGCAGGAGATTTATTGCCGATTATGGGCACTCGGTTGGGTGAGAGAGCACGACTCCTCTCATCACTAGGTGTCTCTGTGCTCAGCTAATTGGCCTGCGTGATCCATACACCCACATCCACCCCTGCGTGGTGTTATTAGTCACCCTGGCGAGGTGCAGTGGATGGCTCGTACCGTTTGGAGTTGAACAAGAGAGCGAAATGAAAGGCAGCAGCCAGCAAAATGGCATTCTGTTCTTTCTGCTAGCTGAGTTCAATTAGCACCTGCTACCTCCTACGCTGCCCCAGTGCATTTTAATATTTTAGTTTCTGCCATCGCGTTAGAGGTTTTGTCTTTTCCCATCTCAACATCCCTTCCGCGATGCAAACAATGACACAAACTTGCACTCACATGCACACATATGCAATCCCACTTTGTGGGGCCGGGTACTAGCTTTCAAACAGAGATAGGCCACATAAGTGATTTATAAAAGTATGTGCATTGGAGCTAGACCTCATCCAGGAGAATACAGGACGGAGGGGGGCATGCTCTCTCTCTCTCTCTCTCTCTCAAATTCAAATTCAATTAGCTTTATTGGCATGAACAAAAAATGTGTTGTTGCTAAAGCAGTTTGCAGAAGATTAAAAAATTACATCACATATTAAATACATAGGTGTCGTCACAGCAGCAGGTTCCATATTTTTGCCTACTGAAGCAATCAAAAAATGTTTTCTTATTGCCATACCGTACAGTGCAATACATGTTGTACAGTTTAATGCAATTACTTAATAGCATATAATTGTGGGGATCTTATAGTAGTTGTGAGTCCCGCAGGCTGTGGCAGCAGATGCGTATTTAGCTGCCAGAGGAGCTGTTGTTCCTTCACCCAGGAGAACTGCCAGGTTCTCCTCTGGGCTTCACAGTAGGAAGTTTGGTGTTTTCTTGGCTATTCCCCCAAAGTGGAAGTCTCTTACTGAAGAGAACAGCTCACAGGGGAGGAGGAAGTGCATCTCGTTTTCTACCTCCCCGGTCGAGCAGTGACAACATATACGCTCCGCTCTGGATAGCCATGTTTGTCTGTGTCTTCCTGTTTCTATAGCCAATTGGTGGCCACTGAGCCTGTATTTGGTCAGGATCCGTCTCTGCTTCGTATCTCTGACAGAGTGGAGATACTCCGCCAATCTATATTCTCTCTCTCTCTCTAATGCTAATGCTAATGCTCTAATGCTGTGCAGAAAGAGAGAGAGTATCAACCTATGTATGTACTCTTTTTCTGCACAGCATTACCACTCACACCCACACTGAATAACACATGACCTGTTACTGGGCTCAACAGACACACGCTATATGTCAGCAAAATTGAAAATACAGGTAATTATTTTCTACCCCGTCTTTTGAAAAATGACCAAGATGTATGCTGCGCATTGTTCCCAGATAGCAAAATTGCTGTGGCCCGGACCCGTCCCACACCTGACACTTTATCCGGCCCACATACCGCGTGGAATGATGGCACTTGGGCTCCTGTTTGCCAGATCTGGACCAGAACCAAGCCATAGCAATGCTGCATGTGCCACATATTTGCCAAAGGTGGCCCATATTTGTTTGGTGATATTTGGACCATATTCACCATTTACCACACGGGCCACTTCAGGGTCACATCCAGATTACATGTTGCCCAGAGCACCGTGTCTTTGCCAAAAAAGGCCCACATGTGATTTGGCATATTTGGGCCATATTTGCTGTTATACATGTGGGCCACTTCAGGCTCACCTCCATTTTGTCAGGGCCAGAAGAAGGCCATCAGTGCCGCATCAGTGCCTGAAGTGGCCCACATCCGGATGCTATCTGGGTTGTTTACTGTATCTACCTGTTTTTCGGAGAACGTCATGTGGATTCCAAACCATCTGGTGCCGTCAGAACCGCGATTTAGGCCTGCACAAGTAAACCCGACCAGGCTCGACATGTACTGTCAACTGAAATCTTTTCACTCTGTCGAAACGGAACGAATCAGTTATTCTGTGCGGCATGAATTTCCACTTTTTGCCCGTACGCTCGTAAGGTCCAGCCTGTCCTCACGCCTCCACTCGGTTTCAACGTAGTGAGGGATGACAAAGCGGCACAAATAGAATGAACTGAGAGAACAGCCGACAGAACACGCGCGACAAATGATTGTGAACCTCGCAACCTCACATCCAAAGTTAACCGCTCTCCACAGTGGGGTGAATTGGAGGGACTATTGAATACATATATGGTTAACCTCACTTTCCGATACAATTACGCCCACCTCTCTCACCCTTTTCCGCGTCTCTCCGAGGCGGCAGTCGGAGAGGCTCTCAACAGATGGAGCCCGACTCTTTTCACTCAACAGCCTCCACGACCAGCAACCGGTTTCACCGGGACTTGCTGCGTGCCTCCACCCCCATCGCCCTGTGTTGCATTATGTAAATATCAGGAGGCATGCGATCCACCTCCGTCATCTTGGACAAAGAAGACAAATAAACTTGAATTGCACCGCGTGGCTTGAACATTGAACAGGCAGAAAGCTTTTTGGGCGGTCTCTTTATAGTACTGAAATCCCATCTCATTTACATTTCCTGGTACTAATAACAGCAGGGTTAGAAATACGTTAAAGAGCGTACGGTGAAAAAAAAATCATCTAGCTGTGATGAGCTGCCTTAGAGAAAGTCGTAAACAGCTGATTTTTCAGGAAATGCCTGAGAATAAAATGATGTTCAGAGAGTTTTGGTGCATTGACCCATACAATAGAGACCTACTGTGTCCAGATAGCATCCGGACATGGGCCACTTCAGGCACTGATGCGGCACTGATGGCCTTCTTCTGGCCCTGACAACATGGATGTGAACCTGAAGTGGCCCACATGTATAAGAGCAAATATGCCAAATCACATGTGGGCCTTTTTTGGCAAAGACGCGGTGCTCTCGGCAACATGTAATCTGGATGTGACCCTGAAGTGGCCCATGTGGTAAATGGTGAATACGGCCCAGATAGCACAAAACAAATATGGCCACCTTTGACAAATATGTGGCACATGCGGCATTGCTATAGCTTGGTTCTGTCCCAGATCTGGCAAACAGGAGCGGACCGCCCAAGTGAAAGTGTTGGTGTGGGACAGGTCCGGGCCACAGCTATTTTGCTATCTGGGATGGGTGCCGTCTGCAGTGAGCTGGGTCCTAGATATCAAGGCGAGGGAAGACAGCAACAAAACTGAGGGAAAAGCATCAAAAAGGAAAATACAGTAGAGTTATACGTGCTGCAGATACCGCAAAGCCTGGTTAAAGAAACAACAAAAAGTTGAATATCAGCATGCTTCCCCCATGCTGGTACCCCATGAGTTTGATGAAAGGAGCGAGTACTGCAGCAGAGCTGGCTCATGTAAATCTAGGCAGGTATAGGACGCTAACTAGTTTGGCATGTTTTCTATAGCGAGTAAGCGGTGCTACGGCTGCTTACGGCACAATGGCCCAGTGGTTAGCACTCTTGCCTCACAGTAAGAAGGTCCTGGGTTCGAACCTCAGGCCGTCCCAGGTTCTTTCTGTGTGGAGTTTGCGTGTTCTCCCCGTGTCTGCGTGGGTTTCCTCCGGGTGCTCCCGTTTCCTCCCACCATAAAAGACATGCATGTTGAGCTTAACACTCCTGCCTGCACCCATGACCAAGGCGATGACAAAGAACTGGAACAAAGAGCTGCTCACTGCTCATAGTAGTGTACACGGCTGCCAGTGTGTGCAGAGCATGGGTTAAATGCAGAACATGAATTTCCATCCATCCGTTATCCAAACCACTTGTCCTGCTCTCAGGGTCGCGGGGATGCTGGAGCCTATCCCAGCAGTCATTGGGTGGCAGGCGGGGAGACACCCTGGACAGAACACAGGGCCTGGGAGCCAAGTACCCTCTAACAGTCCCTCAGAATTCAAAACTAGGATGTCAAAGCAAATTTCCGACTGGGCCGGATAACTGGGCTGACAACAGCCAGCCCCACATCTGCAGTCATCCTTCCCGGCTGACTACCACCTGGAAAAAAATAAAGTATTGCCTGACTGGCTTGGAGGGACACCGGTGTCAGTTGCATGAGATCACCTATGCAGATGCTGGCTGTTCCTTCGTCTATGTACAGAGCTCCCAGACTGCTGAAGGCAGCATGATGGAGCAGTTCTCAGTCGCTACCCTGAAAGCAACAGCACATTTGATTCACGACTGCTGGCCCGCTTGCAGCCAGGGCTGGGCAGCTGTTCAATATTACCGTTTATTGTCTCTCAATGCCTATAATATAGTATGTTATATAAGTATTTCAAATTATTATATTATATATTAGTGAATATATTAATTAGTATATTATATAGTAGGGGCGGCACGGTGGTGCAGTGGTTAGCGTGGTCGCCTCACAGCAAGAAGGTCCTGGGTTCGAGCCTCGGGGTAGTCCAACCTCGGGGGTCGTCCCGGGTCGTCCTCTGTGTGGAGTTTGCATGTTCTCCCCGTGTCTGCGTGGGTTTCCTCCGGGGGGCTCCGGTTTCCTCCCACAGTCCAAAGACATGCAGGTCAGGTGAGTCGGCCGTACTAAGTTGTCCCTAGGTGTGAATGTGTGTGTCGGCCCTGTGGTGGCCTGGCGGCCCGTCCAGGGTGTCTCCTCACCTGCCGCCCAGTGACTGCTGGGATAGGCTCCAGCATCCCCGGGACCCTGAGAGCAGGATAAGCCGTTTGGATAATGGATGGATGGATGGATATTATATAGCATAATGTGGTGCTGTATTGGGATGAACTTTAGATAGCATCATATCTCCATACAGCTTTATTGTTTAAATTATCGATAGCAAGAATCTTTTACCTGGAAACCGTTCACAGAATGAGGCCTAGAATATTTGAGGCAGCGTTATTAGAAAACTAGTTTTGGCTTGAGTTTATACTTAGTATTACCAAACAGTTCAATGTGACCAACCTCGGCCCCGTTCTTAAACATGGTATTTTAGCATACGTCAGCAGGTATTGTGAGAAATATCCATACTGTGTAAAATGTCCTTGGATTATTGTGATGAAAATATTTTCCATACCGCCCAGTGCTACATGCAGCCATGGCGCTACAGAAGAATAATCTCACTCTTTCTCTTACCGTTCCTCTATCTTACTGGACTAATGCCCTCGCTCTTGCCCTTCCCCCCAGGTCAGTGTCTCGACTGGTTCTGCCAGACCCGTAGAATTAGACCCACAGGCGGTCGCTCAAAAGCTCAGACGCGAGCGCTGGATTTATCGAAGACCGAGAGCTGTGCACTTTTTTTGGGGGGGGGATTTCCCCCCCCCTTTTTTTCTCCCCAGTTGTGTGCAGCCAATTACCCCACTCTTCCGAGCCGTCCCGGTCTCTGCTCCACCCCCTCTGCCGATCCGGGGAGGGCTGCACACTACCACATGCCTCCTCCCATACATGTGGAGTCGCCAGCCGCTTCTTTTCTCCTGACAGTGAGAAGTTATGCCGGGGGGAAGTAGCGCGTGGGAGGATCACGCTATTCCCCCCAGTTCTCCGTCCCCCCTGAACAGGTGCCCCGACCGACCACAGGAGGCGCTAGTGCAGCGATGAGGACAAATACCCGCATCCGGCTTCCCACCCGCAGTCACGGCCAATTGTGTCTGTAGGGACGCCCGACTTAAGCCGGAGGTGACACGGGGATTCCAACCAGCGAGCCCCGTGTTGGTAGGCAAAGGAATAGACCACCATGCTACCCAGATGCTCCTGTACACTTGTTAATGAGAGCCATGATGTTTGAATTTAGTACGGCCGATTCACCTGACCTACAAGTCTTTGGACTGTGGGAGGAAGCCAGAGCCCCCAGAGGAAACCCACGCAGGCACGGGGAGAACATGCAAACTCCACAGAGGACGACCCGGGACGACCCCCAAGAGATTGGACTACCCCGGGGCTCAAACCCAGGGCCATCTTGTTGTGAGGCGACCGCGCTAACCACTGCGCCATCGTGCCTTATGTGTGTGTGTGTGTGTGTGTGTCCCCGCCTGCAGGCCAGTGACTGCTGGGATAGGCGTCCAGCGTCCCCGTGACCCTGAGAGCAGGATAAGCGGTTGGGATAATGGATGGATGTTGTTTGAATCGCTCCTGACTCAGCCTCCTCTCCCGACAAAGCCGGGATCCAGCTACCTGAATGCATTAAAGGGCGTGAACGCCGGGATACATCAGATTTAGGCTGCTTGTGCCGTATGACACATCACTCCAGTGCGTCATTCCACCTGAGACGGTGACGGAGGCCTCAGGAGTATCTCCGTTCATGAGAGTGCACGGAGAGATTCACAAGTATAATGTCCTGGTTTCCTGCGGATGGCAAAAACCATAGAAGAAAAGACTCCTACGTGTCACATTTGCCAGCCTGCACCTGATCTCCTATTCTGTGCTCATCAGGCGAAGCTTAGCCTGGGTTAAAAAAACGAATGGGGTGATGCACGGGGAAGTATTTGAACAAAGTACGGCAGGTTAGGTTTTGCTGGTTGGTGTTAGGCAGTGAGGTGGCTCAGTCTGGGACAGGCAGAGAGAAGTATGTCTTTTCTCCCCACATGGGGCACAGCATCGCTTTCAGGGGAGGCTCCGGTAACCCCTCCTCTATTTGGAGATTTTCATGCTTGTGGTGATATTATCCAGTTTACCTCGTGCCTGCAAACAGCCCGCCAGATGTCTCGATCGGCGCCTGCATCCTGGTCGCTGCTCAGAACCGCCACTTGTCTAAGGATAGGTTATACAAAAAGAATCATGAGGGGCGTCCGAGTGGCGTGGCGGTCTATTCCGTTGCCTACCAACACGGGGATCTCCGGTGCGAATCCCCGCATTACCTCCGGCTTGGTTGGGCGCCCCTACAGACACAACTGGCCGTGTCTGCGGGTGGGAAGCCGGATGTGGGTATGTGTCCTGGTGGCTGCACTAGCGCCTCCTCTGGTCGGTCAGGGCGCCTGTTCAGGGGGAAGGGGGGAATAGCGTGATCCTCCCACACGCTACGTCCCCCTGGTGAAACTCCTCACTGTCAGGTGAAAAGAAGCGGCTGGTGACTCCACATGTATGGGAGGAAGCATGTGGTAGTCTGCAGCCCTCCCCGGATCGGCAGAGGGGGTGGAGCAGCGACCGGGACGGCTCGGAAGAGTGGGGTAATTGGCCAAGTACAATTGGGAGAAAAAGGAGGACCCCCCCCCCCAAAAAAAGTCATGAGGCTTAGACAAGTAAGGAGACTACTTTAATATTGTTTCCAAAGGCCACGGGACAGTTTGTTTCCTGGTGGCTCAATCTCACCCAGTTACCCCTCAGAGAGGATGTGAAAAAAGTGAGCTCGCTAATGAACCTCTGTTACTAGCTGGACAACTGCCCTGCAGAAGACTTGGCGTGGACATTGTTGAGCCATCACATTATCGCTTTATGTTTTGTGGTAAATTACGTAACATGAACTCCTCAGGTGACACCGGGCAATGTGTGCTAGTAGATTTGTGCTTTAAATCAGTTCCCAGTTTAGAATCTCACGATCCTGACCGGCCAAGGTCCAGTACTTGGGCCACAAACTTCATGGAAAAAAAATAATTTTTTGAGAAACTTTAATTAATCCCTGTGGGGAAATTCCTCCCTGCATTTAACCCATCCTAGCTGTGTAGCTAGGAGCAGCGGGCAGCCGCCTAGCAGCACCCGGGGACCAACTCCAGTTGGTCTCGCCATGCCTTGGTCAGGGGCACAGACAGGAGTATTAACCCCAACATGCATGTCTTTTTGGTGGTGGGGGGAAACCGGAGCACCCGGAGAAAACCCACCGCAGACATGGGGAGAACATGCAAACTCCACACAGAGGACGACCTGGGATGACCCCCCCCCCCCCCAAGGTTCGAACCCAGGACCTTCTTGGCTGTGAGGCGACAGCGCTAACCACTGCCCCACCGCGCCGCCACGAACTGTACAAATTATTAGGAATTAAATCAGTGGCACCAGTATGTACCAGACGAAGACTGACCACCTCTAAATAGGAAGACGTAGTCATGAAGTGGGCCGTAATCTCTACTCCCGCCTGAGTTGTTAATTTCCTCCCTGTACAGACAGACTTCATTACAGTGCATGAAAGATGTCTGTGAGGGTTGGTATCTGGCTTTTAGTTTCAACGTGGGACTGAGATTAAAGTCCTAATGAATTTCTTCTCCGTCTTCTTTTATACATATTCAGCAATAATCACAGGGAATTCATATTGCTTCAACAAATCAGATATGGACGGGTATTATTGCATGATTTATAGAGTTGCTGTTGAAGCGTCAGATTTTGGCCTCTCTCTCTCTCTCTCTCTCTCTCTCTCTCTCTCTCTCTCTCTCTCTCTCTCTCTCTCTCTCTCTCTCTCTCTCTGTCTCTCCCCCTCTCTCGAATGTTCCTCCTTTGAATTTTACATTCACACCCACATTTGGCAACTGACTTGACCGGCACCAAAGAACTGTCAGAGCTCTCCGTAATGAAACTGGTCCGGGTCATATGGCTCAAAGATAATAACGCTTCTAAAAATCTATTTTAAAAAAAGTCATTTCAAAATAGATGTAATACATATTTCTGAGTCTGGACCAATGTGATTAAACAAGTCCCATTTGTTTAAATAACATTTCAGAATGTTTAAATTGATTTTTTGACTGTATTTTTAACTTAACCGTCCAAAGAAAATGTCAGGTGGTGCAACCAAATATTCATAAAAATATTTATATTGCCAGCAGCCATACCAGCATGTACCCTGGTTCTGCTGCACGACATAAGCTAAGCAGGTGTGGGTTTGGCTAGTACTTGGATGGGAGACCTCCCAGGAAAATGGAGTTGCTGCTGGAAGTGGTGTTGGTGGGCCAATAGGGGGCGGTCTTCCCTCTGGTCCTAACAAATAACAAAAATCCCACTGCAGTGACGGGGACACTGTGCTGTAGGACATGACGTCCTTTGGGTGAGACGTTAAACCGAGGTCTTGACTCGCTGACCCTCACTGTGGTCATTCAAGAGCCCATGGCACTTACTGCGGAGTCGGGGGTCCCCTGGTGTCCTGGCAAAACATTCCCAACCTGGCTCTCTCCATGTGGCCTCCTGTGTAACTGGCTCGGTGATCCCTCTCCACCTCAAGCCGATGTGTGGTGGGTGTTCTGGCGCAAAATGGCTGCCGTGCATCACCCGGGTGGTGCTACACATTGGTGGTGGTTGAGGTGAGTTTCCCCCTTCACTCTGAAGCGAATGGTGTTTACATAAAGTGCTATATAAATGTAATCCGTTATTATTATCATTACAGTTTCCTATTATTTATTTGAAGTGAAATCTATCTACAGTGTCTATCACGTTATGATTTTGCGGTTGTGTTTTGTATTTACAGTAATTTATGATTGTTGCCTTCTAATGGCCAGGTATTCAGTATCTTTAGCATCCGATTTTACATTTAAAGACAAATAAATAATTATACAAATATACAAATGAATGCATTCAATACAACAGCTATTCACATCATAGTTACCAACCATTTGTTAATGTTATCCTTGTGGTGACCCACATTTATATAACGAGAGACATTCACCTAAGAGGACGGTGTACCTTTAAGGGGAGAGGCGAGGGGTCAGATAATGCACTTCCGCTTCCGGTTCACAGTTCAGTGTCGTTGTCGAATGTATGACATACTAAGTTGGAGCTAGTAAACTACCTCGACTACGTCTACTCTCACGTCTCCTGTCTCGTTGTTTTCTAACTCCACATTGGTGACCCCGACGTGATCGAACTACTAATACGAGTATGTCTGACAACGACGACGCCGGTGCTAACAACATGGCTATTGCTAACGCTAGCATTTACACCGCTACTGTGAAGCTACCCGACTTTTGGCAGCATAATCCACGGCCGTGGTTTCAACATGTGGAAGCCCAGTTCCAGCTGAGAGGGATAACGCAGGATGCAACGCAGTACTTCCACGTAGTGGCGGCGTTAGACGCATCGACAACGGCGCGAGCAATGACGCTGTTGGAAGCTCCGCCAGCTGCTGGCAAGTACGATGCTATAAAGACATTCCTCCTGAAACTATTTGAACTGTCGGAGCTGGAGAAGGCAGACCGTTTACTGTCCCTGAATGGCCTCGGCGACGGCAAACCGTCTGAGTTAATGGAAAAAATGCTGTCTGTGCTGGGATCGGCTGATCCGGCCTTTCTTTTCACACACATTTTTCTGAGGCAGCTCCCCGCACCTGTACGCACAGCACTGGCCAGTTCTCCTCTCGCCGCCTCCAAGGACTACCGTTCTCTGGCTGCTGAAGCAGACAGGGTTTTCCTGGCCAACCGACAACAGTTTGTGCATGCCCTGCTACCCCACCAGACCGCCCCACCACCACCTGTGTACGACTATATGGACACCGCGGCTGCGGTGACAGCCCGCCGCCAACCTGACGACGGGCTCTGTTATTACCATGCCAGGTTTGGGGCAAAAGCAAAACGGTGTCGCAAACCCTGCAGTTACAGGGTTCAGGGAAACGCCAAGGCCGGCGCTCGTTAACGGCTATGGGCGCCGGCCGTGACTGCAAGCTGTTGTTCATCAGAGACTCCTTGTCGGGCCGGCGGCTGCTGGTTGACTCTGGCGCTCAACGCAGCGTACTACCAGCACAAGCTGTGGACACGATGACCGACAGTCACGGCCCCCAGATGGACGCCGCCAACGGCACGTCCATTCGGACGTACGGTATCAGACATGTGGACGTGTGTTTTGGCGGCCGACGTTTCGGCTGGGACTTTGTGATGGCTGCTGTATCCACCCCGCTCCTAGGTGCGGATTTCCTCTGTGCTTTCAACCTGCTGGTGGATGTTAAAAACTGTCGCGTGATTGATGCCGTCTCTTTTGCGTCATACCCCTGCACGCTTGGGGGGGCTGGAGCGCTGTGCCTCGCTAACACACTCTCCACCGGGGATCCATACCAACGCCTGCTCGCAAATTTCCCCGAGCTCACCACACCCACCTTCTCCTCGGCGGTGGCCAAGCACGGCGTGGAACATCATATCACCACAGTGGGCCCCCCAGTTTACGCCCGGGCCCGACGCCTCGACTCGGCCAAGCTCGCAATAGCCAGGGAGGAGTTTTCGACTATGGAGCGCCTCGGCATTGTCCGCCGTTCTGACAGCCCGTGGGCTTCCCCTCTTCACATGGTTACTAAGGCCGACGGGGGTTGGCGCCCGTGCGGGGACTACCGTCGCCTAAACAATGCCACGACCCCCGACCGGTACCCCATACCGCACATACAAGATTTCTCTACCCACCTGGCGGGCGCTGCCATCTATTCCAAAATCGACTTAGTGCGGGGGTATCACCAAGTGCCGGTCCACCCACTGGATGTCCCAAAAACGGCTGTCATCACACCCTTTGGGCTCTTTGAGTTCTTACGTATGCCTTTCGGCCTTAAAGGGGCGGCGCAGACGTTTCAGCGCCTTATGGATTCTGTGCTCCGCGACATGCCATTTTTGTTTGTGTACTTAGACGACATCCTCGTGGCCAGCGCGTCGGCGGAGGAACACATGACGCACCTCAGACAGCTGTTCGACAGGCTCAGCGAACACGGCCTCATCATCAACCCAGCTAAGTGTCAGTTCGGGGAGTCGTCCATCACCTTCCTCGGGCACCACATCACTCCACAGGGGGCCGTTCCCCTCCCTGCCAGGGTTGAGGCTGTCACCATGTTCCCCCGCCCCCGCACTGTACAGTCGCTGCAGGAATTCCTGTGCATGGTGAACTTTTATAACCGTTTCCTGCCCCGTGCCGCCCACATCATGCGTCCCCTGTATGAGGCCCTGCGGGGTAAGAAGTCTAAGGACGAGCTGGACTGGTCTTTGGGGATGGACGAGGCTTTTGTGGCCGCCAAGACCGCGCTGGCCAACGCTGCGCTGCTAGCTCACCCGTCGCCTGCCGCCCCCATAGCCCTTACAACGGATGCCTCCGACTACGCCGTGGGGGCCGTGTGTGAGCAGTGGGTGGGAGGGGGGGGGGCTGGCAGCCGTTGGCGTTCTTCAGTAAAAAACTCCGTGAGAGCGAGCGCAAATACAGCACCTTTGACAGGGAACTACTGGGTCTCTTCCTCGCAACCAGACACTTTAGGTTCCTATTGGAGGGCCGACAGTTCACCGCTTTCGTGGACCACAAACCGCTGACGTTCTGTATGGCCAAAACCTCAGAACCGTGGTCTGGGCGTCAGCAGCGCCATCTCGCGGTGGTTTCCGAGTTTACCACGGACATACAACACGTGTCGGGCAAGGATAACTTCATCGCCGACTGCCTTTCACGGGCGGTTGTTAACGCCGTTCACTTGGGACTCGACTACGCCGCTATGGCAGCGGACCAACCCAAGGACGCGACCGTTCAAGACTACCGGTCGACCCCTACGGCGCTACGACTGGAGGACGTGACGTTCGACGCGGCCAACACCACCCTCCTCTGTGACATCTCTACCGGTCAACCGCGCTCCCTGGTGCCTACTTCCTGGCGGCGCCGAGTTTTCGACACCGTCAACGGCCTTTCCCACCCGGGAGTGAAGGCCTCGACCAAGCTGGTGAGCGTCAAGTTTGTTTGGCCTGGGCTCCGTAAGGATGTTAGAGCCTGTGCCGGCTCGTGTGTGGCGTGCCAACGCACCAAGGTGCACCGCCATACCAAAGCCCCTTTGGCGCCGTTTGTGGTTCCAGAGAGGCGGTTTGACCACGTCAATGTTGACCTGGTGGGTCCCCTGCCCCCCTCCCGTGGTTATACGTTCCTCCCCACTATTGTGGACAGGGCCACCAGGTGGCCAGAGGCTATTCCCTTGTCCTCCACTACGGCAGCAGAGGTAGCACGGGCGTTCATCGGCTGCTGGGTGGCCCGTTTCGGCACGCCTGGTGACATCACGAGCGACCGGGGCTCCCAGTTTACCTCGGAGCTCTGGACGGCGGTCGCTGAGCACCTGAGGGTGAAGATCCACCGCACTACGGTGTACAACCCGCAGAGCAACGGACTTTGTGAGCGGTTCCATCGGGACATGAAAGCCGCTCTGCGGGCAAGCCTCACTGGCTGCGACTGGATGGACCGGCTCCCGTGGGTCATGCTCGCCTGCGTTCGGCCCCAAAGGAAGACCTCCAGACCTCCTCCGCTGAGCTGGTGTATGGCCAGCCCCTGCGGGTTCCGGGGGAGTTTCTTCCGGATGCTACGGCTCCCTGGTCGGCCGCCTCTCACCTCAGTGCGTCCCGGAGCGCTGCCGGTGCCTTCGCTCCCGTTCCGATGTCTCAACACTGCCTCCCCCGGTCCTACGTCCCCAAGGATCTGCCATCGGCGAGGTACGTCTTCATTAGGCACGACAGCCATTGGTCCCCGCTGCAGCCCCCATACGACGGGCCTTTCCGCGTCCTGGAGGCGGGGGATAAGAACTTTGTGGTGGACATGGGGGACAGGCCGGAGCGGGTCGCTATAGACCGTCTCAAGCCCGCTCACTTGGACATTGGGAGCCAATGCAATTGGCCCTACCCCCGCGGCGGGGGCGCCCTCCTAGGTCGGCCCCGGCACCTGCCTCTGTTCCTGCTTCGGCCCCGCCTATGGCCCGGGTTTCGGCCCCATCTGTTTCCCCCCCTGTGAAGTGCAGCCGTTATGGCCGCAGGGTCCGCCCCCCGACTCGTCACCTGTTTTCCCCGTGACTTTGCACTATGTCATTGACTGTTCTGTTGTAGAGTCTATTTTTATGTTCATGACTTGCGCTTTTGCTGTTTTGCATTGTTTTGTGTAGGTGAATTCTGGGGGGGCCTGTGTGGTGACCCACATCTATATAACGGGAGACATTCACCTAAGAGGACGGTGTACCTTTAAGGGAAGAGGCGAGGGGTCACATAATGCACTTCCGCTTCCGGTTCACAGTTCAGTGTCGTTGTCGAATGTATGACATGCTAAGTTGGAGCTAATAAACTACCTCGACTACGTCTACTCTCACGTCTCCTGTCTCGTTGTTTTCTAACTCCACAACCTATTATTTATTGGTATAAATGAATATTTTACCTGGTCCCACCACATGACGATTATCAGTTGTGCCACCTGACAACTTTTGTTAATGACATTTCAACTACAAAAAAATATATTTTACTCAACAGTCTCTACTGAAGTAAAAGTAGTAAATTGATCCCCGCCTGGCACCCAATGACTGATGGGATAGGCTCCAGCATCCCCGCGTCCCTGAGAGCAGGATAAGCGGTTCGGATAATGGATGGATGGATGGATGGATGGATGGATGGATGGATGGATGGATGGATGGATGGACTTTTTATTTCATATCGTGACATTCCTTGCAGTTGCGCCACCTGACCTTTGAAACCAATTTCAAATTAAACAGGCTTCTACTGGGACCCTGTATTAGTTTTTGCCTTTGCTATAAATTTCATACAGCTAATTATTAAATATGATATAGAGTTTTATGATCAAACAACATTTTCATGGTTTTGCATTGGTTGTACCACCTGACAAGCAACGCGTTACAACAAGTTGAAAGTAGCTATTTTTCTCAATATTTGAGAGCGATCTCAAAACCTTTCAATCAGCCATGAAGGTCACATGGGGTCCTCTTGATGGTGTCATATCCTGTTTACGTTTAATTACCTCTTCGCTTCACAATAAAAGTCCCCCATTTACGGTTGTGCCACCCCCGACATTGCAGAACATAGAAATTGCTCGACAAAAGCTTTTCAATTATCTCAGCAGCTTTAAAACTATTGGTATTTGTAAAGTTTGGTTTATTTGAAAGGTTTCAAACATAAAATCATGCCGTAGTATTTTAATTCCCAGACAGCATCCGGATGTGGGCCACTTCAGGCAATGATGCAGCACTGATGGCCTTCTTCTGGCCCTGACAAAATGGATGTGAGCCTGAAGTGGCCCACATGTATAACAGCAAATATGGCCCAAATATGCCAAATCAGATGTGGGCCTTTTTTGGCAAAGATGCGGTGCTCTCAGCAACATGTGATCTGGATGTGACCCCGAAGTGGCCCGTGTGGTAAATGGTGAATATGGCCCAAATATCTCAAAACAAATATGGGCCACCTTTGGCAAATATGTGGCACATGCAGTACTGCTATGGCTTGGTTCTGGCCCAGATCTGGCAAACAGGGGCGGACCGCCCAAGTGCCATCATTCCTTGCGGTATGCAGGCCCAATGAAGTGTCGGGTGTGGGACGGGTCCGGGCCACAGCAATTTTGCTATCTGGGTTTGAATTTATCATCATTAAAATGCCATTGTTAATAGTTCGGTTTAACCACACATCACACAATACCAATAGCTCTGTGATAAATATGATGTATAGGAGTAACATGTGCTGGTGACTTTGTGCCATTCTTCATGATGTTTTATAGCTGGACTATGGCTGTAGAGTGCTGTGTTAAAAATATCTAATGTGCTTCGGATGAGGCATTAAACCGAGGTCCTGACTCACTGTGGTCATTAAAGATCCCATGGCACTTATCACAAAGAGTAGGGGTTTTTCTGGTGTCCTGGCAAAATTCCCAACCTGGCTCTCTCCATCTGGCCACCTAATCATCCCCCCATGTAACTGGCTCAATGATTCCTCCCTCTCCACCTCAATCTAATGTGTGGCGAGCGCTCTGGTGCAAAATGGCTGCCGTGCAGCACCCAGGTGGTGCTGCACATTGGTGGCGGTTGAGGTGAGTTTCCCCCTTCACTGTGAAGCGCTTTGGGTGTCGCGATAAAGAATCAGAATCATCTTTATTTGGCCACGTATGTCTGTACAAACATGGAATTTGACTCCGGCGTAGTGGCTCTCAATGTACCTACACAGAATAACAACACAACCATCTGCAGGAATATATACAAGGAATGACCCTATACAGGTGAAACAGGAAGGCAGTAGTGCAATGGTGCAGATTGCAAGGATGCTGGCATAAATATGTTAGCAGGTTACTTATATACATGAGGTAGGTGGATGTGACAGGATATGCATGTATATGTACAACATGCAGTATTTCCAGCATGCTTAGTTGTATCATGACAATGTTTAGTGTTCATCAGAGTGACAGCCTGCAGAAAGAAACTGGTCTTGTGTCTGGTTGTTCTGGCATACTGTGCTGTGTAGGGGAGGAGTTGGAACAGGTTGTGACCGGGGTGTGTTGGGTCTGCAGTGATGTTGCCTTGACTCTGGAGATGTATAATTCCTGAATGGAGGGCGGGTTGACACCAGTGATTTTTCTATGCAATCTTTAGTTATTTGTGGGGATTTAAATATGCGTGATTTGACTGGAGGCCATCTCTTCCACCTCTCATTTCACTGGTTCTGCTTCTGTTGCTAAGTAAGTGAAATACCTGTAAGCAGCAAATGTGAGCAGTAATGACTGCTTAAGAAGCATTAAAATAAAAAATCAACGAGATAAAACCATCTTTATGTCCCTATAGGTGCCCGCATTAGACAGCTGCACAGGTGCAGAGGGGGTAAGTCTTAAGGAAAGAGAGAGCACTTAGCTGTCACACTTTCCACCTGATAGAATCAAGGGATTTGTTTTCTCTGGGACTTGAGCATTGGCTGTGTCAAAGCAATGCAGAAGCAGCCCCTCCCCCATCACTCTGTATAGGTGGACAATAATGGACAGGTTAAAGGCACCGTGCACTAGGCCCTAAGACAACTGTCTTAAAATTGGCATCCACAGTAACCACTGTCTGGAGATTATTTTTTTTGGGATCCCCCCCCCCTTTTTTTTTTCATCCCAATTGTACTTGCCAATTCCCCTACTCTTCTGAGCAGTACCAGTCACTGCTCCACCCCCTCTACTGATCCAGGGAGGGCTGCAGACTACCGCATGCCTCCTCCGATACATGTGGAGTCACCAGCCGCCTATTTCACCTGACAGTGGGAGTTTCGCCAGGGGGGCGTAGCACATGGGAGGATCACGCTATTCCCCCCAGTTCCCCCTCCCTCCGAACAGTCGCTCCGACTGACCAGAGGAGTCGCTAGTGCAGCGACCAGGACACATACCCACATCCGGCTTCCCACCTGCAGACACGGCCAATTGTGTCTGTAGCAACGCCTGATCAAGCCGGAGGTAACACGGGGATTCGAACCGGTGATCTTTGTGTTGGTAGGCAACAGAATAGACCGCCACGCCACCCGGATGGCCTGTCTGGAGATTTAAGTACAGAATTAACCTGTTTATGTCCTGAATTGAGGACAGGTTGACACCAGTGATTTTCTCTGCAGACTTAACTGTCCATTGTAGTCTGTTCCTGTTCTGTTTGGTGGCCGATCCAAACCAGACAGTGATGGATTTACAGAGAACACACTGGATTATGGCAGAGTAGAACCGAATCAGCAATTCCTGAGGCAGTTTGAACTTCCTGAGCTGATGGAGAAGGTACATCCTCTGCTGGGCCTTTTTCCCTGCATACGAATAGCTGCACCTCCAGGCACCAGTGAGTCAAGCTCCTGAAATTTGCTGACGATACCACCCTTATTGGGCTCATCTCTGGTTGGAATGAGTCAGGTGGGAGGTTGGGAGGTGGGAGATTGACCATCTGGCATCCTGGTGCAGCCAAAACAACTTGAATCCCAATGCTCTAAAGACAGTTGAGATGGTTGTGGACTTCGGAAAGTACCCCAGCCCACCCGCCCCCATCACCCTGTTGACACTGCAGAACCCTTCCACTTCCTGGGCACCATCATCACCCAGGACCTCAAGTGGGAGATGAACATCAGCTCCCTCACCAAGAAGGCACAGCAGAGGATGTACTTCCTGCAGCAGGTGAAAAAGTTCAACCTACCAAAGCTCGTCCCCCTGGCGAAACTCCTCACTGTCAGGTGAAAAGGAGCGGCTGGAGACTCCACATGTATCGGAAGAGACATGCGGTAGTCTGCAGCCCTCCCCAGATTGGCAGATGGGGTGGAGCAGCGACCGGGATGGCTTGGAAGAGTGGGTTAATTGGCCCAAGTACAACTGGGGAGAAAACATACAAAAAAAAGGAAGTTTTGATCCACCGACAGTTGAGGGCTGATATTGTGAGCTGGGTGAGTTTGGAGTAGACGCTGTCTGGGAGGATAAAGCACTATATAAATCTAACTTGTTGTCGTCGTTATTCAAGTGTCCTTCAGATACTATACCATAAGGTCTGCTATAGCTGTATTAGCCAGTTATCAGTGTACGGAATTTAAAATAGTCGGCCAGCCTTGAAGAGTTTAGAGCACTTATGTCCTCAGTTTCTATTCACTTTTTTTCACAGTTCGCAGTTTCTATTCATTGTAATAAAACTAGACAGAGTAATTGTGAGAAACACAACAGCACTGAGACAGAGGGTTGTTGCTTTTTAGCACATTCAACACTAAAGCTGCAGCTTTACGTCTTCTCTCAGTCTGAAGAGTTTTAACTGTCATTTCACATTTCCTTTGAATTGAAGTGAGACAGGAACCTGTGATGGCCTAGTGGCCTGTCCAGGGTGTCTCCCCGCCTGCCGCCCAATGACTGCTGGGATAGGCCCCAGTATCCCTGCCACCCCGAGAGCAGGATAAGCAGTTCGGATAATGGATGGATGGATGGATGAAGTGAGACAGCACCGTGTACTGTAGCATGGAGGCTGTTTTCATTCAGTTTTGAGTTGTTTTCAGGTGTGAGTAAGAGGTGATGCTGGGATGTTGCCACTGCTGCATTCATTTTCACATGAAAGGGGACCGTGAATTAATTCAGATGAGAGAGAGGATATGATACGGGAGAGTAATCCTCATTATTGCATACACCGATATCCGCTTCTGACTATCAAAAGAGCTCGGCTGGTCCAATATCAATAAATACAAGTATACAAACAAGCATGCTCAAACACTCACTCTCTCTCACTCACTCTCTCTCACACACACACACACACACTGTGCTAGATATCAGTCATTTGATCAGTGCAATCCAAACAGGCCAGGGGGCGGGGGGGGGGGGGATACAAAAGAGTTAAGAGTTTTCCCCTGTTGAGGCTGTGGCTATTTTTTGCCCAGAGCAGAGCAGAGCAGGGAGGCTGGGAAAGACGAAGAAGAGACACAACCCTGACACCTTTAATCAGGGGCCTCCTCGCTGACAGTTTCCGTCTCCTGTCCCCTCTCCTCTCCTCTCCCCCTGCTTCCCTGCTAGAGGAGAGCACAAGGTGAGTACAGCAGAGGGAGGTGAGAGTCTGTTTGAGAAAGACAGGGCTTCTCTGTGTATCGGTTTGAATATATGCATGTATGTAGTATGTATGTATGTATGTATGTATGTATGTATGTATGTATGTATGTATGTATGTATGTATGTATGTACGTACGTACGTACGTACGTATGTACATATGTATGCATGCATACATGTATTCATCTGTGGATGGATGGATGTATGGGTGGATGTATGTATGCATGTATGGATGGATACATGTATGTATGGATGCATGTATGCATGAATAGTGTATGTATGGATGGATGGATGCATGGATGGATGGATGGATGGATGGATGGATGGATGGATGATGTATGTATGGATGGATGGATGGATGGATGGATGGATGGATGGATGGATGGATGGATGGATGGATGGATGGATGGATGGATGGATGGATGTACAGAGGTGTGTTTTGAAAAGCAGCTCTGTCTAGTCATTCTCGCTTTGGTTTTGAATCCTGCACAGTAGTATATGTGGGGCATCTCTGAACCTGTGTTGGTTTATTTTCCCCTGGGTGGTTTTCATATGGATTTCTCCTATATCTCTATATGTGTTCACCTTGTGTTTCTGTGTGTGTGTGTGTGTGTGTGTGTGTGTGTGTGTGTGTGTGTGTGTGCGTCTTTGTTCACACTGCCTCAGCACAGTGAAACCTGGAGGACTCCTTGCTATTATCAAGTAAAATCACACGTGCGGTTTATATAACATACTGTATAGATCAACAAGATGGCTTCTCAGCCTGGTAGTAGGAGTCATCTCGACATAACTAATGTGAGCCTGCACAGTAATTAAGCTAGCATGAAAACGGGTCTAAAGAGCCAGCCTTTCACATAGCTCGTACAACCATAGAGAAATGATAAGAATCTCATGGGCTAACTTTGTCTCGCGTGCTTCCTCGTTACTGTAGATAGTAACTCATTTGCATAATTTTGATTTGTTTACAAAATAAAAATCCGTTTCTGGTGACAGATGGAAAACCCCAGGTATAGAGTGGGAGAGGTGCGAAGATGGGTGACCCTCAGACAGTGACAAACACACACACATACACACACACACACACACACACACACACACCACACACCACACACCACAGGAACAGGAAGAGGGATCATGCGCTCCAGAAAACTGGCACAGACACAATCTATGACCCTTTGCCTTCATTTTGCTCTTCTTGCATCTTTGTCCTTGCACAAAAAATAGGAAATTATTATTCTGAGGACGGTAATGTCCCACGTGTCCATCTTTCCCACACAGTCCCTCTTCTTTCTTTTGCTGCACCGTCTCACACTTGCCTTTTATTTGCATCTCTCTCTCCCTTCTCACCCCTCTTCTGTTGTTTCTACTGTATGACTTCACGTTCCCTTTTTCTTTGTTCTCTGCCCACAAATAGGAAGATCATTGATTACTTGGGCTGTTGGCTTATTACAGACCATAAAGTTTTTATGACTTGTCATCTATTTAATGTTATGAGGTACAAGAGAATTATGGCTCGTGAGATGAATTTGGTGTCGTATTGAAGATCGGGCGTGTAGTGATGATATCGCTATCGATTAGCATGTTATGGTGACCTTTCCTAGGATGGGGAACAGATTATTGTAACCTTTTGCAAAACTAATTTGAGAAATCAATTTCCATTTGATATCTTGTGCAGGGGCACGTATTGCACTTCTTTTTCCTTTTTTGCCCTTTCCATCTACGAATTTAAGTGCAGTACACAATTTAAGTGTTGGACTTAAATGCATACATGCACACACACATGCACACGTGCACACACACGCTTGCTTGCTTGCAGGTAGTCCATCGTGTCCGATGATGACATCCCTCCTTGTTAACGGTGTGGTCTTTGATGACTGTAGAGTCCAATTCTTGATCCACAAGTTTAATTGCACGTGGTGTGTTGAGATACAAAAGCACAGTCATCAGTGTACAGCAGCTCAATGACCTGCACTACTGACAACTTTATGGTTGCCTGGAACCTTCAAATGTTGAGGAGATTCCCTAAAGCCTATTGTTATCCCACTACTGCCCCCCAGATCTTTATGAAAAAGCCTTGTGACACATAGGAGGAAAATGTTGAAGAGTGCCGGTGCCAGCACACACCCCGGCCTCACTCCAGTGTATACATTGAAGGGTGCCGATTCCTGTCCTCCTATGGCCACCTGTGCCACCGTCCTATCATGGAACTGTGACAGAATGTTCACAAATTTGATTGGACCACCGAACTTTCCCAGGATTTTCCAAAGTAGCTCTCAATTCACAGCATCAAACGCTTTGGAGAGGTCGACAAAAGCCATGAAAAGGTCCTGATGTTGTTTACGGCACTTTTCTTGTGCCGCAGTGCTGTTCTTTCTGAAACCGCACTGTGACTCTGGCAGCAGATGTTCTGTCAAGTGCTTCACCATCCTGCATTGCAAGACCTTTGCTAGGACCTTGCCTGCAGCAGCTAGCAGGGATATGCCCTGCTGACTGTTGCAGTAGATGGACTTTTCACCCCTGTTTTTGTTCAGGGTGACAATTTTAGCATCCCTCCATTGTTGAGGGACTCTCTCCTGGTCCCAGACCTGCAGGATGTACTGATAGATCATTCTGATGCACAAGTATCCTCCTTGTTTTAGGAGTTCTGCTGAGACACCATCACTGCCAGGGAACTGTTTGCCACTGCTGCCAAAAGATGGCAGATGCAGGGCAGTTGAGAGTAGCCCTGTGCACCCGATGCATGGTTTCTAGCACGGATGTGATGTTGTCAGAGTTCTCGTTTGAAGCAGTCCTGATGGTTTGTGGCTCTGTAGCCTATAGAGTCGACCGCAGCTTGATGTAGCAGTGAGGTTAGGAAGGTCCATTTCTGATCCATGGACTTGTCAGAATTCAGGATGGCCTCAAACTCTAGTGCCTATAGCACAATTCAATTACTTTTTTATGGGTTTCCTGAGACACTGTGGGGGGCACACTTTGATGTGGAGTTTGGTCATGATCAGGCAGTGATCCATCCACCAGCAGCTGCCACTCAATTCCAGCTGCTAGCGACCATATACCCTGTGCCGTTGATGTGCAGGGCGCTGACTAGGAGCTCACCGGCCATTCTACCCCGCTCCTGTCGCCAGACACCCCAATGCCACCAGACTTCAACCGGATGTAAGGCCAGATATTGTACACCATGGTCAGAGGTGGAGACCTACGCAAGGAGGTTTTTAGAGTGCCACAGGGGGTGCGCAGTCCTCAGTAACACTGTCTTTGCCGTGACTGATTGGTCCTGGTGGCAAGGGCTTATACCCAGGATGACCAGTCACCCATCATGACTACAAGAGGCTGCCGGAAACCCCAGGCTGTTGAAGAACCGCCGAGTATATGCCGCCAAACACGTTGCTTTCATCTCAGGGCGGGCTCTCCTAGCTCTTTGTCTCAATAGACTTCCCACAAGGCAGCGAGGCGGTGGGTGACCATGAGCAGTCTCTGGGGACCACTGCAGCTCCGAGATCCCCTACCAAGTTTGCCCGAGGCCACGAGGCGCCCAGTTACCGTGTGTGGCCACGAGGAGGCCTGGCAGAGGTCTTGGCGAGGGAGAGGCTATGTACTGGCTGGGGGAAGGCTTACGCACTGGGCTGCTTCCTTGTTCACCACAAGGGCTAGCCAGAGGCGGCAAGCTGTCAGCAAGAGGTTAGAAAAGAAGGTGGTAAGCAAGCACACATCTTCCCTCTAACTACGGCACTAGACGCATCCCAGCACCCTGTGTGAAACGGAACACGCACACACATGCACACACACACACACACACACACAAATATGCGCACACACACTTATCCATGGATACACATGGACAGAGGGAGATCTAAATCCCTCAGGTGCCCATTGTGCTCACCTTATGTGGGTCAAGACTGTCTTGCTAAACCAGTCCAGAAATAGCTGTGTGTGTGTGTGTGTGTGTGTGTGTGTGTGTGTGTCTGTGTGTGTGTGTATGTGTGTGTGTGTAATCACCACAGAATTCATTAAGCACAGCTGGAGTGGCGAGACATGTAGAGGTGAACACCTCTGGTCTAAATTTCCCCGGGGAAAATCTTCTCTCCAGAGTGGACAGTGTCAAGCAACAAAACAAAAAAGAGTATTCAACACACACACACACACACGCACACACGCACACACACACACACACACACACACACACACACACACACACACACACACACACACACACACACACACACACACACACAGGCAGCACGCAAGTAATGAATCTATTCACCTCGACTTTAACGCAGAAACTAAGGGGACAACACAAAATATATACGCTGTCACAGCAGCTGTTGGTTTGGGCAGATAAGAGGGAAGGGGCATGGGGTCTTAACGCCGAAATGCAGGCCCTCGACTCCTGGTTGACACTGTGTTTTATATAAGTCAGTGAAGTGATCCATTATAGATGAAGGTTCAATATGCTGCCGTCTTTCACCCCATAAAGCACTGAAAGACTTGCCTGAAAGATGTAGCACAGGCTACTCCAGATCCACTCTCTCAGATCTAAAATACATCACAAAGCCACGTGAAATGCTTCGCAGCGCCAACAAACCCGCTCAAGGTCAGCCTGCACACGGGTCAGATAAACCAAGACAAATTCAGATCGGAAAGAAGGTCCTGGGTTCGAGCCCCGGGGTGGTCCAGCCTTGGGGGTGGTCCCGGGTCGCCCTCTGCGTGGAGTTTGCATGTTCTCCCCGTGTCTGCGTGGGTTTCCTCCCACAGTCCAAAGACGTGTAGGTCAGGCGAATCGGCCGTACTAAATTGTCCCTAGGTGTGAATGGGGTTAAGGGGTTAAGTATAGGAGTAGTACCTCTCCTAGATGGGCTTTCGTGGTGTCCTAGACTGGTCTCCATACACCCCAGCATCATGTGAAGTGCAGAATAATAGCCTCTCCATGATGAATGACCGTCCGTGCGTGGTGAAGAGCCAAACCCTCCTCGTGGTGACCCTGTTAACGCTGTCAGGAGACAGCAGAGCAGAACACGGCGGCTCTAGAGGAGTAACCCTCGGTAATAAATCCTGCTACTCCCATGGGTGGCAGTAGTCCTAGCTGCATTCATCGACAGACTGACTTTATGGACCGGGGGACATCGTGGCTTTGCAGATGAAAAATGCATCTTGACAGTGGAAAGGCACAAAACCCCCAGCTAGCAGAGAACCAGGGAACTGCATGTGGAGTAGCGCCCCCTGCTTTAAACAGACATGCACAACCAAAACCCTTCTGAGCCGTCCGGACGGACGACCTAGGTGAGGGTGAGGAAGGTGTGAATTGGGATAGGCTACAGCATCCCCGCGACCCTGAGAGCAGGATAAACAGTTTGAATAATGGATGGATGGATGGCTAGATGGATAGATGCCTGGTTGGATGGATGGATGGATGGATGGATGGATGGATGGATGGATGGATGGATGGATGGATGGATGGATGGATGGATGGATGGATGGATGTGTAGCACACTTGATAAGAATGACACTTACAAGGGCTGGTGTTTTTGTTGTTTTACTCCATCTGTCAAATAGACATTACAGAGGACACGTTTTCAGAGCATGGCTCACTATACGAACGGCAACACTCATCTACAATTTATACACAATAAGAGCACCAAATATATTCTTCCATAAATTCACATTAGTCTAGCCTACCGCTAGCAAAGCTAAACAGTATATAACGTTACGAAACATGGGGGGATCAAAATAGCAACACACATAGGCCTACCTTCATATTTACACAGTGTGGAGACACTAAACATAGTAAAGGGAGACTAATCACACATACAGACAATGTCAAAGCCAAGCTACAGAACAATGGGTTCAGACCGCGGGAGCTATGGCTATGCTAACGTTAGCAACTCGCTAGCAATCTAGCTAACGTTAGCCAGTGATATGACGTTATCAAAATAAATATGAAAGTCCCTTCGTGGGTATTTCTAATAGGCATCCATATCCCACCTACACATCATATTTAATCACCATCCTAATTCCATATGTCTAACTAGTCTGCTTACTTGTCAAATAGACATTACAGAGGACACGTTTTCAGAGCATGGCTAACTATACGAACGGCAACACTCATCTGACGATTCTACCCGAATGCCCCAGAGTGCACCGCGAGAGCCAGCACTACGTCACACAGGCTAGAAGCAATTAACCTGCAGTGCCTTCCTGTGGCGAGAACCGGCTATCACAACAACACAGCAGACAATTCTCCTCTTTACTAGTAGTGAGTGGTCAATGAAGGTAAGTATATGAAATAGAAGGTAAGTATATAAAATAAAAAATAGATGGGGGGGCTACTAAATCCCAAGTACCCCACACTCTCCCCTCAAAAAGATAATGGCGTCCCGACATAACAAATCTACCAGTCCACATTGCATAACTTTTCATTGAAAAGATAGGTTATTACTAAGCAGGAGTCAATCTTGGTTACTGTACTGTAATCAGTCATAACATATAACACACATCTCCTATTAATGGTATATGTTTGCAGTAAATAATGTGCACTTTAATCCATTGCTTCGTCCGTCTTGAGGCCGGGGAGCTATAGTATCTGACTAAAAGCAAATAACTTTGTAATAGTAATATCCCTGGTGGTAACAGGTGTGTTCTAAAACACCAATGCTACAGTAACTCTATGTCTGGTGATCACAGGACAACTAAAATCACATAGCTATAACAATTGTAACATGTCAAAAGTTTTTTTTTTGGGGTTTTTTTAAAAAAAAAATTTTTTACATTTATTTATTTATACTGACTTGTCTGATTTGCTTATCTACCAGACACACTAGGCTGCCCTAGTCTGTGATAAGTAAACACTGGTGTAGGTTTTCTATTTCTCAAAGGATATGCTTTTTCTCTGGCAGGCTGCACAGCTTCCCCTGGAGGAGGCTGCAAGGCATCTTCTGGTGGAGGCTGCAAGGCATCTTCCGGGCTCTTGTCGTCATCGGGCTCATCCTCTTCTTCAGCTCCAGATGTCTCGCCATTCTCTGACACTGTCCCATTGTCCTCTATTGTTGCAGGCTGCTCCGCAAAATCCTCTTCATCTTGACCGTCTCTTTCCTCCGGATAGAACTCCAAGGCGTCTGGGCTCAGCTGACTCTGGATCCGCTCACTGGCTCTGACTGTTGGTCGTCCCACGATGCATCTCCAGTTATCCTCATCATCTGAGTCACTGTCCTGTTCCTGGTTCCACTGCATTTGTCTGTCTGTCTTCTTTCTCTCCCGTCTAGGTTTCACAGGTAAGTTCTCTCCTCTTGGGTCCACAGGTCTCTGTCTCTGTTTCACAGGTAAGTCCTCTTCTCTTGGTTCCACCGGCAGGAAGTCGCATGGCAGAAGAAGGTTCCTATGCATGATTCTGGTTCGTCCTTTTCCATTCTCCGGCTTCAGCTCATACACAGGGCTGTCGGCGTGCTTCCTCTGTGTTACTACATGCACCTGGTCCTCCCAAAATGGTCTTAATTTCCCTGGTCCTCCTTTCTCGTTCAGGTTGCGGAGGAGAACCCTTCATCCGGGATACAGCTCTGTCCCGTGGGCCTTTTTGTCGTATAGTGTTTTTTTTCTGGCCCCCTCCTTCCGTGCTGTCTCTGATGCTAGGCGATAGGCGTCATTCATGCGGGCCTTCCACTTCTCTGCATATTCTTGATGGGATAGTGCCTGGTCCTTTGCTCTAAGGCCAAACATCAGGTCAATGGGAAGTCTTGGATTTCTGCCGAACAACAGATAGTAAGGTGCAAATCCGGTCGCTTCACTTCGGGTGCAGTTGTATACATGTATCACCTTTGGGAGTGACGCTTTCCAATCCGTTTTCGCAACCGCTGGCAGGTTTCTCAGCATCGCCAGAACCGTTCTGTTGAAACGCTCGACCTGACCATTTCCTTGCGGGTGATACGGTGTTGTGTGAGAACCCCTGACTCCACTGTACTCCTGCAGCTTGGCGAAGAGCTTGTTGTCAAACTCCTTCCCTTGGTCATGGTGCAGCGTCGCCGGGAAACCAAATCTCAGCACAAAGTCCCCGAATACCTTCTCTGCGGCGGTCTTGGCAGCTTTGTTTCTGCATGCATAGGCTTGAACGAAACGGGTAAAGTGGTCCATAACCACCAGTATATACTCGTACCCTCCCTTACACTTCTCTAAGTGTAAGAAGTCAATGGAGACCATCTCAAATGGGTGTGTGGTCACGATGTTGGTGAGAGGGGCTCTGGTTGGTTTGTTGGGGCGCTTGGTCTTCAGGCATCTACACACCTGTGTGATGTAACGTTCCACATCTTTCTGCATGTGAGGCCAATAGAAACGGTCCCTCAACAGGTGCAACACCCTCTCCACGCCTAGATGGCCCAGGTCTCTGTGCAGTTCTTTATACACCAGCTCATGGAACTTTTTCGGCAGGACTAGCTGAGTTCGGGTAGCTGTTTTCCGGCGCAGGATGCCATCATCATCAAGGCACAGCCGATGCTTCTCTCTCATGAGTGTCGCAACACCCCTGCTCGCACACTGTGTTTTTCCCCGAGGCCACTGATTGGAGGTTATGTACTTCAGCACCTCACCAATGACAGCATCCTCCCTCTGGGCGTCTCTCACCGTCTGACTGGGTATCTCTGCCACAGGTGATGTATGTTCCTTCTCAAACTCGGCTAGTGCTGTGGCTATGGATACCGGACACATCCAAGGCTCAGCTCTCTCCAGCTGTACTGACAGCGCCTGGGTCACACTGTTCATGACCTCGGGGTGTACTTCTTGTGAACAGGTCTGCATGTACTGCTCCATCGGCATGCGTGAGAGGCCATCTGCGTCCCCATTGGCTCGTCCAGGCCGGTACTTGATAGAGAACTGGAAATCGGCTAACTCTGCTACCCACCTGTGGGTGGTCGCATTCAGTTTGGCTGTCGTGAGCACATAGGTGAGGGGATTATTGTCTGTGTAGACAGTGAATGATGGAGCGTGGTAGAGGTAATCTCTAAATCTCTCACATATGGCCCATTTCATCGCGAGGAACTCCAACTTCCCTGAGTGGAGATGGTAGTTCTTCTCAGGAGTTGTCAGTGTCCTCGACCCATACGCGATGACTGCCAGCCCACCCTGTGACTGTCTTTGATACAATACTGCCCCGAGGCCCTCTCGTGACGCGTCGCAGTGAAGGATAAAGGGCTGTTCAAAGTCTGGGTAGCCCAACACTGGTGGCTGGATGAGGAATTCAATCAACTGACAGAGGACCTGTTGGTGTTCAGCTGTCCACTTAACTGGGTGAGAGGAGGGCAGATGGTCTCGGGAGCCCTTCCTCCCCTTGTCCTTTCTCTTTTGTTTGAGCTTCCCCGCTGCTGTCTTCTCTGGGGTGAGGAGGTCATAGAGAGGCCTTGCGATTCGGGAGAAGTTAGGTATGTAGGGCCGGTAATACGAGATGAATCCCAGCATCTTCCTGAGCTCTCCGATGGTCGTAGGTTCTCTCTCCTTCATTGCCTGGATCGGGGCCACATCAGCGGGGTCCACTGTGTATCCATCCTTGGTCACAAGCCTTCCCAGGAACCTTACTTGGTTTTTGAAGAGTTCACATTTTCTTGCCGTCAGCTTGATTCCATGGCTTCTGTAGCGGTGCAGTACTCTTCTCAGGTGCTGGAGGTGTTCGTCGAATGTGGTTGAGTGGACCAGGTTGTCATCTAAATACGGCTGACAAATGTCGTCCCTCAGCCCAATCAAACATTCCTCCATGGAACTCTGCTGGTGCTGAGGACAGTCCGAAGGGAATCCTCACCAATTCATATAATCCCCACGGGGTGATGAATGCAGTCAGTGGGCGGCTGGACTCCTCAAGAAACCCCTGGTGATATGCCTTCCCCTGATCCAAGACAGAAAACCAGGCACTCCCCTTCAGGCTGTCGAGCATATCCTGGATGCGTAGTATTGGATGGCGGTCTGGGATGGACCTCTTGTTCAACTCACGGTAGTCACAGCAGAGGCGGAGGCTCCCATCCTTTTTCCGCACACACACGATTGGGCTTGAGTAAGGTGATTTTGACTTAGTTATCCAGCCTCTGTTCAGTAAATCCTCGAGGTATTCCTTCACTTCTTTATGAAGAGGCTTTGGGACTGATGTGTATATCCGCTTCACCGGTGTGGTGTCACTCAGGCGGATCTTGAGCTGGAGTGATGGAATAGTCCCCACATCATGGTCATTGCGTGCGAACACACTACTCTCCTCCCACAGTAGCTCTCTCACCTGCAGTTGTTGTTCAGGTGTCAGGTGGTTCAGAGGGACAGCGGATCCCATAGATCTTCCTCCTGGTGTTCCGTCTTGACATCACCTGGCCCTTTCAGCTTTGTTGTGTCTCTAATCACAGGTCTTCGTTCTGTACCTGTTGTGGAGGTCCCTGGGATGACTGGGTTCACTGTACTAGTCCCATCCACATCCAACGGCTTCACGGCGGCAGGGTAGATGGCTCTAGTTCTTTGGGTCTGCCCCAGGGGAGTCCGTGGCGGCAGTGTGATGTCATGAGCTGTGACGTTAGTCACTGGGACAGCGATGCGTGACCAGGTTCCCTTCTGTAAACATACAATGTTTTCATCCACCTTCAGGCCCTCTGGCCACTTTGGGTTCACATTAGGCTCAAAGAGGACGTTCTGGTCTGCTTGGAGGGGCCCTGCTCTAACACCACACTTAACAGTCTTTGTCTGGCCCGCCGGAATAGTCATGCTTTCTCGGCCCACTTTAACCATCCCTTCACCTTCCATATCATCTCGACTCTTTATCAGCTTCACGAGGACTTCAGCCTTCTTTTAGTCAACCGCGAACGCAATGCTTAGTGCCTTTGTGATTACACTTGATGGCTGTCCAGCTCCAGACTCTAACAGGTGTTCAATTACATTGTAACCGATGATCGGTTCTTCTGCGGTGCCCTGGTGTGTGGTTACTAGTATTGGCACAGTGAGTTCCATTGGTGGGGTCTGAGTGGTGCTATTCGGTGCTAACTGGACAGTCACTTCCACCCATCCAGAGAAAGGAATGGTTGTCTGGTTTGCTGCTTTACCAGTCAGGGTGCCAGGGCCAAGGATCTCTTCTGTGCTTCTCACCTTGGTGTGTGGGAGATGTTTTCTCCTCCATTCTTCACTGATTAGGCAGACCTGCGACCCGGTATCCCACAATGCCTGTGTGGCTACACCATCAATGTAACAGTTTATCATGTATTTCTTTCCAATTAGGTTCAGCAGCTGTGACTGGCGTTTTGAGGAGATATGACTCACTGTGGGTGCTTGTTGTTCCCGCCCTGCCTCGTCTCGCTGTCGGGCAGACATTCTGGCTTCTAGTAGCTGAATACTGTCGTCGATGAGCTTGCTGGTGACAGTACAGCTAGATGTGTCTACCTGCTCCGATTTTTCAGGCCTCTGAGCTCTACACCCTCTTGAAAGATGGCCACTCTGTCCGCATTTGAAACAGTGGTTGCACTGGTCGCCCCTTTCACTGTCTTGACAGGCTTTGCATCCGTGCTCCCTCACAGGCTGCTGCTGACGAGAGGGTCTTTGGCCAGAGGAGTGGTTCATGGCTTTTCTCATCTGTTCCATTTCTCCTTTCAGCTGTCGGATTATCTCGTAGAACGCAGACTCCTTTTGGTTCCCTGCCTGTGTCTTAAGGGCTTTCACACTCGTGGATGTTGATGGCGACGACTCCTGACCCCCGACCACTGCAGCTTCCGCTCCTAGATACTGATGTGCCTCAGCTCGCACTTCCCGCACTCTGGTTTCCTTACTGTGGGAGCTCTTCTTGAATTTCCGCTGTCTCTCTGACTCGAAACTTGCGGCCTCTATCATCTTAACAATGAGAACATCATCAGTAGTTGCTTGATCATCGAGATAGCTCTTGAGCTGATATTTTACCTGGTCACTCACTAGCCCAGTTCCCACAGCTCTTAGGAACTTCTTCTGTATCAGTTCAGGGCTGTATTGTTCATCAGAGCCAGGCTCTCTCGCTGCTGCTAAGAGTCTCTTTTTAAGTGCTATGGCTCAGAACAGGAAGTTCTGTGGTGACTCCTGACTGTCCTGTGTGATGTTGATTAGTCGGTGATATAGGTCCACAGAGCTATCCTCTTTGAAATGGCCTTTCAGAAGGGTCCTCAGCTGAGGGAGGGTGAGTTCGGTTTTGATCTCTAACAAGTCACGGAGAGTCAGCCCAGGGCTGATGGCTCGGATTACAGCCTCTACTATCTCCAACTCGCTGTGGCCTTTCTCACCCCCATATCAATCTGATGCGTAAGATTTATATAAGACAACTTGTCTATCTGCCCCCGTTCTCCTATTTGGCCATTTATCTTAAAGTCTCTGCGTATGGTCACTTCAGGGGGTTGGATTACTGACGGGGTTGGGTTTGAAGGTTGACTAGGTCTACTGGGTTCTTTAAGACTTAGTTTCTCACTGAGGCGTGATATCTCTTCCTCAAGCGCTTTTGTGGATGCAGTAAAGCTGGACTGTAAGGCCTGATATTGTTCATGTAAGCTTGCCAATTCGGCAGCATCCTTGTTAGTACTGTCTGCACCTGCACCAGTATGTGACTCCGCCCCTCTCTGCTTCATTTCACTAGAGAGGTCCACTAGTCTGGACAGAAACTGACGTGCTACCTCTTCATCCTCCTTCTCAATTGCTTCATTCACAGTTTCACTAATAAGTCTGATCAGCGCATGCCTCTTTGTCTGGTTTTAAGTGGGGACTTTAGCAATAACACACACCTCTTTTAACTGGTCCCGCCCTAACTGCAGGAGGGTCTCACTCAGCCTGTCTTGCAGTTGCTCAAGCTCCAGTTCCATTGTTGGTCACGTGTTCTCACTCTGCTTCCCACTTTTTCTCCTGACAGTGGTGGCAATGGCGCTGATCCCGGGTTTCGGCACCAATATTTGTAGCACACTTGATAAGAATGACACTTACAAGGGCTGGTGTTTTTGTTGTTTTACTCCATCTGTCAAATAGACATTACAGAGGACACGTTTTCAGAGCATGGCTCACTATACGAACGGCAACACTCATCTACAATTTATACACAATAAGAGCACCAAATATATTCTTCCATAAATTCACATTAGTCTAGCCTACCGCTAGCAAAGCTAAACAGTATATAACGTTACGGAACATGGGGGGATCAAAATAGCAACACACATAGGCCTACCTTCATATTTACACAGTGTGGAGACACTAAACATAGTAAAGGGAGACTAATCACACATACAGACAATGTCAAAGCCAAGCTACAGAACAATGGGTTCAGACCGCGGGAGCTATGGCTATGCTAACGTTAGCAACTCGCTAGCAATCTAGCTAACGTTAGCCAGTGATATGACGTTATCAAAATAAATATGAAAGTCCCTTCGTGGGTATTTCTAATAGGCATCCATATCCCACCTACACATCATATTTAATCACCATCCTAATTCCATATGTCTAACTAGTCTGCTTACCTGTCAAATAGACATTACAGAGGACACGTTTTCAGAGCATGGCTAACTATACGAACGGCAACACTCATCTGACGATTCTACCCGAATGCCCCAGAGTGCACCGCGAGAGCCAGCACTACGTCACACAGGCTAGAAGCAATTAACCTGCAGTGCCCTCCTGTGGCGAGAACCGGCTATCACAACAACACAGCAGACAATTCTCCTCTTTACTAGTAGTGAGTGGTCAATGAAGGTAAGTATATGAAATAGAAGGTAAGTATATAAAATAAAAAATAGATGGGGGGGGCTACTAAATCCCAAGTACCCCACAGATGGACAGATGACAAACGCTAACAATTAAAGAGGTAAATTGTCAAGCGCACCTTGGTGACTGAATGAAGCCAAACACAGAAACAGGGAAGGAGCCTGCATTCACTTCGTGGCTATACAGTAGATATGATTTTGAGGATGCACAAGCCAGTGCATCCTTAGTGCCGGTCCCAAGCCCGGACAAATGGGGAGGGTTGCGTCAGGAAGGGCATCCGGCGTAAAATCTTTGCCAAATCAAATATGTGGATCATAAATAAAAGGCGTATGGTGAGTTGTATGACAGATTAGACCCTAAGGAAGGAGAAAAGGACTTGTACCGATTGGCTAGACAGAGGGACCAAGCTGCAAAGGATGTGCAGCAAGTTAGGGCGATCAAGGATAGAGATGGAAATGTGCTGACAAGCGAGGAGAGTGTGCTAAGAAGGTGGAATGAATACTTTGAGGGGCTGATGAATGAACAAAATGAGAGAGAGAGAAGGTTGGATGATGTAGGGATAGTGAATCAGGAAGTTCAGCGGATTAACAAGGAGGAAGTGAGGGCAGCTATGAAGAGGATGAAGAGTGGAAAGGCAGTTGGTCCTGATGACATACCTGTGGAGGCATGGAGATGTTTAGGAGAGATGGCAGTGGAGTTTTTAACTAGATTGTTTAACACAATCCTGGAAAGTGAGAGGATGCCTGAGGAGTGGAGAAGAAGCATACTGGTACCGATTTTCAAGAACAAGGGCGATGTGCAGAACTGTAACAACTACAGAGGTATAAAGTTGATCAGCCACAGCATGAAGATTTGGGAAAGAGTAATAGAAGCTAGGTTAAGAGGAGAGGTGACGATCAGCAGTATGGTTTCATGCCACGAAAGAGCACCACAGATGCAATGTTTGCTTTGAGATTGTTGATTGAGAAGTATAGAGAAGGCCAGAAAGAGTTGCATTGTGTCTTTGTAGATTTAGAGAAAGCTTATGACAGAGTGCCGAGAGAGGAGGTGTGGTATTGTATGAGGAAGTCAGGAGTTGCAGAGAAGTATGTAGGAGTGGTGCAGGATACGTATGAGGGAAGTGTGACAATGGTGAGGTGTGCGGTTGGAATGACAGATGGGTTCAAGGTGGAGGTGGGATTACATCAAGGATCGGCTCTTAGCCCTTTCTTGTTTGCAATGGTGATGGACAGGTTGACGGACAAGATCAGGCAGGAGTCTCCATGGACGATGATGTTCGCGGATGACATTGTGATCTGTAGCGAGAATAGGGTGCAGGTTGAGGAGAGCCTGGAGAGGTGGAGGTATGCACTGGAGAGAAGAGGAATGAAAGTCAGTAGGAGCAAGATGGAATACTTATGCGTGAATGAAAGAGAGGACAGTGGAATGGTCAGGATGCAAGGAGTGGAGGTGACAAAGGCATTTGAGTTTAAATACTTGGGGTCAACTGTCCAAAGTAACGGGGAGTGCAGTAGAGAGATGAAAAAGAGAGTGCAGGCAGGGTGGAGTGGGTGGAGAAGAGTGTCAGGAGTGATTTGCGACAGAAGGGTACCAGCAAGAGTTAAAGGGAAAGTTTACAAGATGGTTGTGAGACCAGCTATGTTGTATGGTTTGGAGACAGTGGCACTGACGAAAAGACAGGAGGCGGAGCTGGAGGTGGCAGAGTTGAAGATGCTAAGATTTTCACTGGGAGTAACGAAGAAGGACAGGATTAGGAACGATTATATTAGAGGGACCGCTCAGGTTGGACGGTTTGGAGACAAAGCAAGAGAGGCAAGATTGAGATGGCTTGGACATGTGTGGAGGAGAGATGCTGGGTATACTGGGAGAAGGATGCTGAATATGGAGCTGCCAGGGAAGAGGAGAAGAGGAAGGCCAAAGAGGAGGTTTATGGATGTGGTGAGGGAAGACATGCAGGTGGCTGGTGTGACAGAGGAAGATGCGGGAGACAGGAAGAGATGGAAACGGATGATCCGCTGTGGTGACCCCTAACGGGAGCAGCCGAAAGTAGTAGTAGTAGACAAACGTTCGCGTGCATTTCCGGCGTGTTCCATGCAACCAGACGGTGGACTGGCCCGAAGGTCTCATAAATCTGACCTACTCCACGCCTGCTTTGTTTTGCAAAAGATGCAACGCCAAGCAAATAATAGACTCTCTATTCGGCATGAACAAAGGAAGTAAAGAAAGCTTTCAATGGAGAGAATGTTTCAGTTTCTCACAGGTAGCGACACGCATGGCGGTAAGGGCCGGCCTGTTTGTGATGGGACTTTTGGGCAAAACCTTCGCTGCATTTCACCCAGAGCTCGCTTGTCTTCTTTGTTCCCGGCGCCGTTTTCGGAAACCGCAAACTTTGAATCGCGGTGCCGTACGCACACGTACACAACATGTGCATGCAAGACCTTTCTGATTGGAAGGTGTTCCTGAATCTTTCTGTCATTTTCTCTTGCCCTCTCTCTTTCTCTTTCCCTCCCGCTCAAGCTCTGCTCCGCTGCTCTCTTGCCTTTGTTTGTGAAAACAAATATTATGTGGGAACGGCGTGTGTCATCTCATTACACTTCATTGTGTCTCAGCAAAACACACGGGCAAGCTCCCTGACAATCAGCTACCCACTCCGAGCTGACTAATGCTGCCGAGCTGCCAGAAAGGCCTTTTCCTGACGTCACAAGAGGACACGGGGGCGGCACGGTGGCACAGCAGTTAGCAACGTCGCCACACAGCGAGAAGGTCCTGGGTTCGAGCCCCGGGGTAGTCCAGCCTTGGGGGTCGTCCTCTGTGTGGAGTTTGCATGTTCTCCTCGTGTCTGCGTGGGTTTCCTCCGGGGGCTCCGGTTTCCACCCGCAGTCCAAAGACATGCAGGTCAGGTGACTCGCCCATACTGAATTGCCCCTAGGTGTGAATGTGTGTGTGTGTGTGTGTGTGTGTGTGTGTGGGCCCTGTGTGATGGCCTGGCGGCCTGTCCATGGTGTCTCCCCACCTGCTGCCCAATGACTGCTGGGATGGGCTCCAGCATCCCCGTGACCCTGAGAAGCAGGATAAGCGGTTCGGATAATGGATGGATGGAAGATGACACGGGGTTATGCAAGTGAAATATTTTGACGTGACTTGCCGCAAAGACGGTCCATTAAATTCAAAGCGGCGTGCTTTCTGACGGTTATGGCGGAGTTATGGCGGGTATTGCTACCTTCTATGATGGCACCATCACGGCGCAGTTAGTAAAAAAGCGGCTGGTGGGAGATCTCGTCGTTTTCAAATGGGCCGGGGCTGCTGTCACAGTGTGTTAAGCCAAATGCACACATGCAGCGCCACAGCTAACTTCTCACCGTGTGAGCCTTAAATGACCATATCTATAACACGATAGCTCGGTGTCGTCTCCTATTCTCATTTAAGGCTCATATGGACATGAGTTGTGTCTTGTGTCGTGGGCTATTTAACACGGGGAATGCTTTGCCTGGGGTCAACTAGTTGGCAGAGATCTGGCAAAGCTCAGGCGGAGCGTGGGCCGGCCAGTTGCCATGGTAACCCTGGCACACCAGGCCAGGCAAATCTGCCCTGACTATACAGCGCCGCACTTTTTCGAAGATGAGGAAACAGACACAGCAAATTCATGCTCTTGGTGTAAACTGTGTGCCGCCATGTGATGCAGCACAGGTTTGGCTTGTGAAAGTTTGCATTACTGCAAACTGCCCCTCGCAAAACAATATGCAACGCCACATTTCACAGTGAAGGAAGAGGCTGTTTGTGTGTGTGTGTGTGTGTGCATGAGTGCATGCGGTTATGCCCATACCGCAAGTCCATCCATCCATTATCCGAACCGCTTATCCTATTATACATGTGGGCCTGAAGTGGCCCACATGTATAATCGCAAATATGGCCCAAATATGCCAAATCAAATGTGGGCCTTTTTTGGCAAAGATGCGGTGCTCTCGGCAACATGTAATCTGGATGTGACCCTGAAGTGGCCCGTGTGGTAAATGGTGAATACGGCCCAAATATCACAAAACAAATATGGGCCACCTTTGGCTAATATGTGGCACGTGCGGCATTGCTATGGCTTGGTTCTGGCCCAGATCTGGCAAATTCTGGTGTTTCAGCTCAACACTGCAGCAATAGTAATAAAATAACAACAAAACACAACAAAAAAGCAGTAATAATAATAATAATAAATAGTGTGCAGTGTGTGTGTGTGTGTGTAGTTGTTTGCATATTTGTGTGTGTTTGTGTATACCAAGCTACGTCTGTGTGTGCGTGTGTGTGTGTGTGTGTGTGTGTGTGTGTGTGTGTGTGTGTGTGTGTAAACTGATGATCCACTGAAGACCATAGGTCAGTACCATCAGTCCGGCACCAGGCTTAGTGTCTTTAATGTTCTTTGTTCAAAAGCCCGGTTGCTTGGTGGAAAAAGCTGTTCCGGAGCCTGCTGGTCCGGGCTTTGAGGCTGCGGTACCGCTTGCCTGACGGTAGCAGCTGGAACAGTCCATAGTTGGGGGGGGCTGGAGTCTTTGATAATCCTACGGGCTTTGCTGACACAACGTCCATTGTATATGTCCTGGATAGAGGGAAACTCGCGCCCACTGATGTCCCGGGCCGTCCGCACAACCCTCTGCAACACTAGGTACAGCTGTGTAGTGTAGCATTGTTATTCGCATTGTCTTATACAATGCAGCCTACTGGCAAACCAGGACACAACTTTCACATTCATGGATCGGACCGTCAGTCACATCACCGGCGGACACGCGTCCACATGATTTTGGCGGCGTTTCAGAGACAAGAGGAAGACTGCTCAGACTATCATGGAGCGTTATCCCTGCATTGTATAATGGTGAAAATTGTGATTGTTTCCCTTTAAATGAATCCCAGCGGCGGAACTCGTTCTCTGTCCTCACCAGCTCCAGCCGCTGCTCTGTCAGTCCCCATCCCTTCCTTGTCCCTACTGTTTCCTCTTCCCTGACACGAGAGTCCTCTGTCAGGAAGCCAGACAGTACTGAGCCCCTTATGATGGCATATAATACAGTCCCAAGTCTCTGTGTCTGCAGGAGCGATGGCTTGCACCCACTTAAAAATGCCTATTGGTTAGGGTCCATCCCCGGCAAAGCCAAAGAAAGATTACTCCCGTACCCCTGGCCTGTCCTTAACCAGCTCCCTTGGATTTGTGAGGAAATATGTCTCATTTTGGGGTGGCGTGGTGAGAGTGGTCACCTCACAGTAAGAGGGTCCTGGGTTTGAACCCCAGGGTTGTCCAACCTTGGGGGTCATCCAAGGTCATTGGCGTTTGAATGTTCGCCCCGTGTCTGTGTGGGTTTCCTCCCACAGTCCAAAGACATGTAGGTCAGGTGAATCGGCCGTACTAAATAGTCCCTAGGTGTGAATGTGTGGGCCCTGTGATGGCCTGACTGCCTGTCCAGGGTGTCTCCCCGCCTGCCGCCCAATGACTGCTGGGATAGGCTCCAGTGTCCCCGCGACCCTGATTTGGGTAAGCGGCTTGGGTAATGGATGGATGGATGGATGGATGGATGAGGGTCTGACTCTCCGCCAACTTTAACCAATGCAGACCAGGAAAAAGTCGAGCTATCATTTGATGCTAAACTAATACAACTACTACTACTACAGTAGATACTACTAGTACTAAGTAATAAGTAACCGAAGACGAAACATGATTCACACTTAAGGAAAAGCCAGCTTATAGAAATTAGTTTTAAGACGTGCTTTAAAAGCAGTGACTTATTCCATCCATCCGTTATCCAAGCAGCTTATCCAAATTCGGGTCGTGGGATGCTGGAGCCTATCCCAGCAGACATTGGGCGGCAGGCAGCGAGACACCCTGGACAGGCCGTCAGGCCATCACAGGGCCCACCCATTCACGCCTAGGGACTATTTAGTATGGCCAAGTCACCTGACCTGCATGTCTTTGGACTGTGGGAGGAAACCCACACACACACGGGGAGAACATGCAAACTCCACACAGAGGACAACCCCCCAAGGTTGGACTATCCCGGGGCTCGAACCCAGGACCTTCTTACTCTGAGGCGACCGCGCTAACCACTGCACCACCGTGCCGCACTTATTGACTCATTTAATTGTTTTTATTTACACATGGCATTCTATGACAGATAGATAGATAGATAGATAGATAGATAGATAGATAGATAGATAGATAGATAGATAGATAGATAGATAGATAGATAGATAGATAGATAGATAGATAGATAGATAGATAGATAGATAGATAGATAGATAGATAGATAGATAGATAGATAGATAGATAGATAGATAGATAGATAGATAGATAGATAGATAGATAGATGTGCAATGGCTTCTGTACAACCAAAATAGACCAGTCGAGGGTGCATCGTGCACAGATCAAGATCAAGGCAAAGGATCCTGTCTGAACACACAAAAGAGAACACACATCGAGTTGTTACCATGATAACAAAATGGAAATGGCCTACTTTGTTGCCACAATAAATGGCGAGCATAGAGAAAGGGCAGATAGACCGAGAGTGAGATGCAGAGAGAGACAGCGAGACAGACAGAGAGAGAGAGAGAGAGAGAGAGAGAGAGAGAGAGAGAGAGAGAGAGAGAGAGAGAGAGAGAGAGAGAGAGAGAGAGAGAGAGAAGAGAGACAACGCTCGATAGGGGGACATTTTCAATGGCGAGCAGGGACAGGCAGAGTCAGTTACACATAATTATCTTGGCTAGCTAAGCTCCCAGTGTTGGTGTAATGAATGCCATTCAGCTGGGAGGGGGTTTGAAGTAGGCGACATAGTGATCAACATTTCAATGAATTCTCCTCATTCAAAAAGCTTGTTTTAGTGAGAGTCCCAGGCAGAGCCGTTTTACACCCAAAGGCTGGCTCACTGACCCCCAAGAGATGTTAACAACAACAAAAATAAAAGTTGAGCCCTGCTATATCAATTCAGGTTCCATGAACATTATTTGAGCCATTTCAGCGGCAAACATGCTTGATCAGAAGTCGGAAACACATGAGAAGTCATATTCAGAACATGGCGGTATCAAATCACATGATATCATGTCACATGACACCACGTGATTATTTCGGCGATGCAAATGAATGATGACGGGGTTGATAACATGATATCTGCCAGCTACTTATAGATAACGAGATCTGGCTGGATAACAAGGGGCGGCACTGTGGCGCAGTAGTTCGCACGGTCGCCTCACAGCAAGAAGGTCCTTGGTTCAAGCCCCGGGGTAGTCCAACCTTGGGGGTCGTCCCGGGTCGTCCTCTGTGCGGAGTTTGCACGTTCTCCCCGTGTCTGCAGTGGGTTTCCTCCGGGGGGCTCCAATTTCCTCCCACAGTCCACAGACATGTCGGTCAGGTGAATCGGCTGTACTAAATTGTCCCTAGGAATGAATGAATGTGTGTGTGTGTGTGTGTGTGTGTGTGTGTGTGTGTGTGTGTGTGTGTGTGTGTGTGTGTGTGTGTGTGTGTGTGTGTGTGTGTGTGTGTGTGTGTGTGTGTGATGGCCTGGCGGCCTGTCCAGGGTGTCTCCCCGTCTGTCGCCCAATGGCTGCTGGGATAGACTCCAGCATCCCCGCAACCCCGAGAGCAGGATAAGTGGTTCAGATAATGGATGGATGGATGGATAACAAGGTCATTTACTTTGGGATCCATCTCTTGAACTTCTTCCGCCAGTGACAAAACAGAAGTTCCCCGTAAGAAATCAGGTGTCCCAAATTTACCGTTCCTTAGAAAACAGGTGGAGTCGCCAGGGAGACCGAGAGAGAAAAAGAAGCAACCTCTTATGTGGAGCAGAAGATTTACATGTGGGATTTGGTATACAACAAAAAAAGCAATACACAAACTATTGCACAGCCCTGTCCACAACAACGGCGACAGAGAAACTTCCAGAACAAAACTGGCTACTATGGTTTTGTACTTTTTCCGAAACCATGCATCCATCCATTATCCGAACCGCTTATCCTGCTGTCAGGGTCGCTCTAAGGTTGGACTACCCCGGGGCTCGAACCCAGAACCTTCTCGCTTGTGAGGCGACCGCGCTAACCATGCCGCCTCTTTCCGGAACCTTGGTTCTGAATTTCAAAGTCAACTTAACTTGGGTCCTAATTGAGGATATGCCTTCCCCACGAGCACACTTTCCATGAGATCCATATTTAACAGCTTCCCCAGCTGAACAACTTGTAGTGGGTAAAGCTTTACACGAGCACACTTCATCGACTGATAGATGAGTCCAAGTTAAATAGAGAAATAATGACAAGGGCTTTTAAACCGACGGCCTCTCTCACTCGCGCTTTTTCCAACCGACATAAGTGGGAGGGTAAAATTCAAGCCTGGCATGGAAAGCACCCACAGAATGCGTTGACGCACGGCCCCGGTAATACCGAAACTGCACCGAGGCCGGCCAGCCAGCGGGCCTTATTAATAAACTCACTTTTCCAGGCCATCTTTAGATCACAAGGCAGGGTACGGCGCCAGGGCCCTTCGGTTTCAGCAGCAACGCTACAGAGGGGCCATCTCGCTCTCTCTGTCGGGGTGTTGCGTAACATGTTTATTGTTGTTTTTTTTTCGCTCCCCGGCCAGGAGTCCCACAGCTCTCGCTCCCATGTACTAACACCCCCACACTTCTGCTCCTCGATTGGTTAATGAAGTCCACTGCTCTGTTCTTGGCAGGGGAAATGTTTGGCTCTGCTTTTTTAACTCCAGCGATGGTCTCGTCGAAGACATGTGTCAGCCCCCATCATGGTAACTGACACACACTACATGATGTCTGCCGCAGGGAACGAATGTCCCGGAGAGCAGCGGAGCGGCCTCCGTCCAGCTCTCTCATCTGTGCAGATGATAAAGGTCTCATCACTGCCACTTCACTGGAAATACATATTAATCTGGTTGGAGGCGGGGGGGGGATGCAAATTACTGCACTGGCATGCAAATATAAGCAGGGGTTTTGAACGCAGCTCACTGGGGCTGATTACAGTAATGGACGTGTCTTCCTAGAAGTTCAAGAGTGAAAGTGAAGGTTGGAGAGAGTGTACATCCGTGCCATATGCACCGTTGGGAGGAGGAGTTGCTGATGTGAATGTGGAGGCTGTCCCTCAGCCAGATGGGCAGAGCTCAAACCCCGTGGCTGGAAAAGAGACATTGAACTGCTACCGGCTCCAGGGGTCTCTGTCCTATGGCTGAACCTCTGCTCACACATGCCAGTGGATAGAGGAACTTCATCCAACCACTAATTTTCCTATTCAAGTAATCATCGGGGATCTCACCAGAGTCCAAGAAATACTTTTTTTTTCTTCCAATGTATTATTAGCAGCAGAGAGGGGGTTGTCGACTTCATGTACTTTGTTGGGGTTTTAAATCATATAGGAGGAGACTGATACGATGAGGGAGTGGAATAACCAAATGCAAAAAAGTAGAGTATGAATGCAATATATATATCGCCCTTTTCGGGTGGTGTGTGTCTACCTCAAGCTCGGGTCCTCTACCAGTGGCCTGGAAGTTTGAGGGTTCTGCTCAGTAGCTTAGCTGTTTCTAGGACTGCACGCCTCTGGACAGACCTCAGGATGTTACCGGAATCTGCTGGAGCCACTCTCCCAGTTTGGGGGTCACAGCCCCTAGGGCTGCTATTAACACTGGGACTACTGTGGATTTCACCGTCCATATCCGATCTAGTTCTTCCCTCAGCCCTTGGTGTTCCTCTAGCCTCTCGTGCTCTTTCTTCCTGAAGTTGCCGTCACTCTGGATTGCTACATCGATCACTACGGCTGTCTTCTGCTCCTTGTCGACCACCACAATGTCTGGTTGGTTAGCCAGCACCTGCTTGTACGTGTGGAACTTGAAGTCCCACAGGATCTTAGCTCTGCCATTCTCAACCCCTTTGGCGGTGTCTCCCATTTGGACTTTGGGACTTCCGGTCTGTATTCATAACCAAGTAGCTGAGGTAGTGTACATTGTACACTATCCCTCCCATACCTTGTCCCAACCCCTAGCTCTGCCATGAACAGCATCTTTTTTTGTTTTTTGTCTGTGCTAGGTTGACATTTGTGTCTCGAAAACCACATGACCGGCGAGGACCACCAATTCACATTCTCAGCGAACGGCATACAAAAGTCATGGCTTGAAAATGTTGTGCGTAGCATACGCACAACATTTTCTCGGCGACAGCTACAGTGACAGTTTGTTAAATTTCGGCTTTGGGTCGGGTAGTCGGGGTTCGGCTATCGTTGTCAAACCGCGTGGTTCCTCAGGGAATGTCTGTGAGACTCTCGCCTCAGCCGCGGAGTCAGAATCCCGCCTCAAGACTTTGGTGATGACGCAGAAAAGGTCACTCAGAATTAGCAAAGATTAATGTTTTCTACCAAAAATCAAACATTTTGTTTGAAATGTGATCTTTAGTGCACGTGCCTTTATATTTTATTTTTCTTGAATTAGCAGCGTTGCCTTAGAATGTTTATTACTTGATTATTTTTGCTGGTCGAGGTCTTGAAGCAGCCTGGTAGTCTTGCACTTTTGTAAATAGATGACTTCCATGTTCGTTATGGCCTCTGAAAGGTCTTATATCTACTCATGTCCACAAAGAAAATGGATTAAAGCTATACTGCTTTGCCTCACTACAGCATCACCACAACTTCATCATTTTCACCCACGGTGACGGAGGTGATTTCAGCATCTGGGTCACAGTGGCGGCTGGCCAGTACCGGGCGCCGGGGCGCCGCCCCTTTCAAATATCAAGAGAGGGAAATCTACTTAAACATGTTAAACATAATTTAGTTGTATAATGCAAATTTGGTTGACTTCTGTCCGAATACATATACTTCCAGGGTGAGGGGCGCCGGCCAAACGATACCTCATGTAAGCCCTCAAACTTGTGGTGAGCAGGTGACCTGAGGCTGCTGTCTGATTGGTTTCTTCAGATTTTCCAGGGGGCGCAGTTCTGTGTCGCCCCAGACACGCCCACTTTCATTGGCAACGAATTGGTATTGTTTTAATGTTTTTTGATCTAATGTATGGACAATTCTCGTGGCTGTCAATCATGTTCACGCCCACCACGACGCCTCGTCTCGACTGTCAATCATCCACCGCCTACGAACCCTGATAAAATCTATAGGCTACATTGTCCTTCTTAATAACTCTGTGACTGTGTGGACGTTAAAGCAGCTGTCAGCTGTGCTGTGTCAAGGTCAATTGTGCCCCCCCCCCCCCCCCAAATTTTTAGCACCAGCCGCCACTGATCCGGGACATTCTCACTCAGAACAGAGACCTCTTCAGGTCATGTAAACACTTGGCCACAGTTTACAACTGGTCATCGCCTAGACGCAATACCGACCACTTTTTCCTCGCTCTGCACCCTCATCTGCTCTGAATACTCGTACCGTTTGGTTTGTCTGCCAACGCCGAGCCACAAGCGGCGGAGAATTTGTAAAAAGCCCTTTTCACCTTTCATATCTCTCCTCACCCTCATATTTTATTCCATATCACTCAATATCCTACTATATCCCGCCACGGTTTCCCCGGTCCCGGACTGTTATGACCATCCCTGACTCCTCCACGGCTTCTCACCGTTTCCCCCTCAGCCGCCCGTCTTTCTTCCTGCCCGGCTCTCCATCCGTCTCTTGCCTTCCTCTCGCATCCAGACGCACTGCTCCCCTTGTAGCCCTCGGCTTCTCCGTGCTGCAGATGGCACCGCCACTTCCACAGACGCTTCACTTCAAAGGCCGGGGGGGTGGTGGTGGGGGGTGGTGAGGGGGTGGGTGGGGGGGGTCGGAGAGGAAGAGCAGAACACCCTTGTCACCGCAGCAGTGACTGATGTAATGCTCAAACACACTCACAGACACCTCCTCATTCTTCAGACGTAAACACCCCCACCCACCCCCACACCCTCGCACACAACATGTTAGCCCCGGCTTCAGTGAGGCCCTGTGACGTTAGTCAGACGCCCGAGCAAGCAGGCAGCACCGATGCCACTGTCGTATTTCAGCAGCTAACTCCCATCTCTCCCAGAGATGGCGTTCTCTCCGTTGCTGTCAGAGGCAGTAATAATTTTACTTTTGATGACATCGGTCTCCTGGATTTTGAACCACTCACATAGGAAACTTGGGGTACAAAATATTTCCCCTTTATCTCCATCCATTATCCGAACTGCTTATCCCGCTCTCAGGGTCACGGGGATGCTGGGGCCTGTCCCAGCAGTCGCTGGGCGGCAGACGGGGAGACGCCCTGGACAGGCCGCCACAGGGCCCACACACGAACACACATACACACACACATTCACACCTAGGGACAATTTAGTACAGCTGAGTCACCTGACCTACATGTCTTTGGACTGTGGGAGGAAACCGGAGCCCCCGGAGGAAACCCATGCAGACAAGGGGAGAACATGCAAACTCCACACAGTGGACGACCCGGGACGACCCCCAGGGTTGGACTGCCCCGGGGGCTCGAACCCAGAACCTTCTTGTTGTGAGGCGACCGCGCTAACCACTGTGCCACCGTGCCGCCCGAAATTGCGAATATCGTGATTCACAATTATGGTTTTTTTTTTCAATGCTTCCTCCCTTTTTATCTACGGTATAATGTGAGAACTGCAATAATCCAAAGAGAATATGCAACAAAATGCATTTATTTTCCGCACCCTGGGTTACAAACGCATGAAACATGAGCATCCTTCCCTGGGTAAAATATTCAACAAAATTCAAGCTCCAACATTCACAGATGTAGGAGTCATTACAGCCAACCTCTCCATGGCACTTCATGCAGTGCGCTTCAAAATTGTCACAGTACAATATTGCAATTTTACACTGAACTGATTCCCCCCCCCACCCACCCCCACATCCTATAGAGCTGAGATGGTCTTTTTCAGTCTGACCTTAACGTGTTTTACAAATACCTTCTCAACATCTCTCAACATTATGTAAGAGACAGTTTGGTTAGGGTACAGGAAATCATGACTTGCGAAATCTCCCTGCAGAACCAACACAATATATTGCAACACGATATATGAAATAACCGTGAAACAAATGCACGGCACGCCTTGAGGTTGTGCCTTAAACCAGATCCTGGGCCTGCCTACATTTTATATGCTGCTATATAATAGCGTTTTGTTTTTGTTTTTTATGGGGAAAAAAGAGGGGGGGGGGTAGAGGGTGACCGCATAATTTTATGTTTCATTCCCTGCAGAGGCTGTTCCTGGTTAAGATTTAAGAGGGGGTGATGTTGAGAGGACGCCAAAGGGGAGGTGGGGGTGGGGGGGGTGTGTACCGTAGCTTTTTATACTGCACAGCAAAAATGGCGGTTAGGGACGGTCTCAGCATGTCCATATGACAGGGCGCATCGCTTATGCGGCGTCTCCACAGTGGACAGTGGACGGCGGCCAAAGCAAAACAGCCACATGCATTTGCATGGGCGTCACAGTAAGAGAGAACTGGATTAGACATTAGAGAATTAAAAAAAATTTAAAAAAGCGTCTGGTCCCCAACTGCTAAAAAAAGCAGAAGGGAATCTGAAGGCAAGGCTGTTGAGCAACCCCGTCACGTATAATTATTTCAATTTATGGAGGGTAATATACCAAAATTTATAACCTACTGTGTCCTGGCTCTCTATTACGGAGAAGCCGGGCGAATGCTGCGTGGCTCGCCTCAATAAAAAGGTAGAGCAGCCATGGCCCTGGGAGGTGGAAGGGCTCGGTCCTCCGCCCACACGGAGCTGCTCGGCAATAAAGACGTCTCAGCTGCCATGGCGCTACTTTGGGCAGCACTCCTCTGCACTCGGCTGTGCCGCGGAGTCAGCCGATCGCAGGAGGATGTGAAAAGGGCTGCTATCCGGCTTTCCTCGGCGCAGCGGGAGCCTCTCGGCTGTTCTCGCCGCTGAACAACCATAAATTAGTGTCAGGCGTGCCAGGGGAACGGGGGGAAAATGAGAAATGAATGATCGCAGGACTCATGCACGATCGCGTTACCACAAACTGTCACAAAGGCCTAGCCCAGATAGCAAAATTGCTGTAGGCCAGGCCCATCCCACACCGAAGCTTTCATCCGGCCCATATAACCGCGTGGAATGATGGCACTTGGGCGGCCCACTCCTGTTTGCCAGATCTGGGCCAGAACCAAGCCATAGCAATGCCGCATGTGCAACATATTTGCCAAAGGTGGCCCATATTTGTTTTGAGATATTTGGGCCATATTTGCTATTATATGTGTGGGCCACTTCAGGGTCACATCCATTTTGTCAGGGCCAGAAGAAGGCCACCAGTGCCGCATCACTGCCTGAAGTGGCCCACATCTGGACGCTGTCTGGGAGACACGGTGCCAGCAAGTTGTACATCACACACACAGTCCTGGATATATTTACCATCTTAAGTATGAACAGATCCCAGTTGAGGGATGTGTCAGGGGTTTTGAAATGTTTATGTGACGCATGATTATGCAACAAAACAAAAAAAATCGAAACTATGGCGCTTTCCCCTCTCCAGTGTGCCTAACAGGTTGAAATTGCTGGTGCGCATGTGTCAGAGGGTACAGCAGGGTTCAAAGAAGGAAACGCATGCCGGCTTGATGCAGTTTTCCATCAAAAAGCTTGTCATACTAGAAGCATTGAATTATGCATCTCGTGGCTGTTTTCCAGAGTATGATAGGACTGGTCTCTGGGGACAACGCCACCGCGGGACAGAAAAAATCCAAACAAAACACAAAACACAAAATAACTCCATGCATTCGAGATCTACACCATCTCCAAGAACATGCACCGTCTAGATCCATGAAGAAGAATCTGTTCCCCCATCGGCCCATCTCCGTGTTGCATTAATACGCCAACCGGTCACAGTTTAAAAACACATATGACATGGGCTCCGTTATCAAACCGTGCTGCAAATGCACTACCGACCTGTCTGATGAGAACCGGTGAATGGTAGGATGCTGTCAGTAAGGCAAAGTGGACATACTATCATTTCCACTATAATAGTACGTATTTGTATACGTGACCTATGCAACTACAGCTATTCATGTAAAGATGCAGTCACAAATATGTGCATCCATACACATATGCACACAAACTCACTCTCTCTCTTCCTCTCCATCATCCTTATATCTATATCTACCTGTCTCTACATCTTAGACACCCACAGTTCCGCACACATTCACAAACCACACACATTCACACAGTAAGTAGTAAGTGGAAAAGGTGGAGGCATTGCATGATTATGGCCATTGCATCAGTCCAGCATTGCTCATCCCCTCACCTAACATTACAAGCTAACAGGGGAAATCTAATTTCTTGACTTCAAGGGTCAGCAAGGCCCTTATGCAGCCAGCAGGGGCGTCCAGCATGAGATATGGTGCACATTGTGCGGACTGACAGTTAATTAAGGCACCAAATTTTCTCCCCGCAGCAAGCGTGTTACGTGACGCAGTGGGGTGAAGCTTATTGGAAAGAGGGGGATACAGACGTGCCGGTCTGATGCAACACGCTGTGATCCAAGACAGGTACGCTGGAGTGCAACCGCAACCTGTTTCAGACACCGTTATTCCCACACTAATGCAAGAGCTTTTGTGATTCGACTGATTCACTTAAAGTAGCATCGCATACTTACATATCTAATAAAACATCTTTTTTCTACTCTCTGACCTTCCCTGACCTCAGCTCTTATGATAACATTGTCTCTTCCCAGACAGCATCCGGATGTGGGCCACTTCAGACAATGATATGGCACTGGTGGCCTTCTTCTGGCCCTGACACAATGGATGTGAGACTGAAGTGGCCCACATGTATAAATATGGCCCAAATATGACAAATTAAATGTGGGCAAAGATGCGGTGCTCTCGGCACCATGTGATCTGGATGTGACCCTGAAGTGGCCCGTGTGGTAAATGGTGAATATGGCCCAAATATCACAAAACAAATATGGGCCACCTTTGGGCAAATATGTGGCACACGCGGCATTGCTATGGCTTGGTTCTGGCCCAGATCTGGCAAACGGGAGCGGACCGCCCAAGTGCCATCATTCCATGCGGTATGTGGGCCGGGTGAAAGCGTCGGTGTGGGACGGGTCCGGCCCACAGCAATTTTGCTATCTGGGCTGGGCCTTTGGGATGGTTTGGATTTCTAATTACGTTGTTCAGCCTCCATCTGTGTCTTATTCTCTGTCTTTTACATAACCCCCTTACCAAGTCAACCTCTCCTCCAGATATTCTTACCACAATATCAAGCTCCCAGAAAGAAAAGCTACGCTGGCAGAGATGGAGGCGATGGGGGTCTTAATTTCAAGGAACACATGACATTCCTAACTAGCCAAAGGCGTTCAGTGGAACAACTTCTACCTGCAGCCCCCTGCTTTACGTCATCCTACAGCCTGGTGTGGCTGAACGTGTAGGGAAAGCCAGTCCCCACACCTGTTTTTGATTTGCTCCCTGATTGTGTTGCATCCAACTGCTGGTAACAGTCTCCATTAAGCCCACAAAGTTGGAGTGACAATAAGCCCAGGCAGCAGACGGTTGCACTAAGTCCTGTTGAACTGCTAGTTTTGCTCTACTTCATCTAGGACGTGTTGTTTCTTGGCTAATGGCTCATGGACCTCTTTTCAGGTACCTGTGTGTTGCATTAACGGCGGGATTGAGTTTTTCTTGCCTTGAATGTGTGTGCATAATATTATTGGCTCACTGACTTTGCAGGATTTTCTGGATTTGTGCCGTGCTGTTTGAAGTTGGTGCTGCTTTACCAACTACAAGAGGTAATGCATTCCTTCTGTACTTGAAAAGCAGATATTGTTCTGTTCCTCCTGCAACTCCTTATCTTAGCCTTTTCTTTTTCTACAGGTTATGGGTATCGCTATGAAGATGACTCCCATAATCTAGGGGATGATGAAACTCTCAGCTCTGCTCCGGTTGACTGGGCTGGTTCCTACAGCCAAACTACTGGGCCTCCGGATGAGGAGGGCTACCGCAATCCTTCCGCTCAAACACGGCCAGACTTGGTCCTCAGTGGCAGGGATCCAACTAATGCATACAGTCTAAGGCAGGTTAACGACCCGTTCTCATTCCCCGTTAGTCCCAGTAACTATCCTGGTGAAGAGGTTGATGCTCCTTCCGCCCCACTGAACACTGGCTCACCCCAAAGTGTGGTGTTCCCTCCCGACACTGTGGGTCATTTTGATGATTGGGCTGCATACCCTTACCCTAATCTGTCCCCCAGCAGTTTCTATCTTCCAACAAGCTCCAGGGACATGGCTTCCTCTTTGCCATCTGAACTAGTCTCCAGCAGTGCCTATGGAGGCTCTGACTTGCTGTCTGGTTCTTCCAGCCATAACCTCAATGTTGACTCGCGTTTCAACGGTGACGCTTTGGTTAACCCACCCCATCTTGTCTTTGAGGAGGTTTTCCAATACCCTGACTTGAACTCTGACCCGTCTTATCCAAGTTACGGCGACGGTGCCACTTATGAGGAGACGCAGCCTGGCTATGGGTCTCCTCCTGCTTATGATCATGCAGTAGGTGAAACGTCATTCCCAACATCAGCAGCTGACTGGGAGCAACAACCCACCTTTTCTAACTGGCATGCAGTCGGTTTATACTCTGGTTTAACTGACCATGTTGCACGACCAGTCGATGGCGAGCCGCACCACAGGCTCTTGCCTCCATTGCCGCACCAATGGGTCCCCAGCACCGAGGATGGTGGGTTCATGCAGCGGTTGAGTGAGCCATATCGCTATACTCGGTCATCAAACGACTACATGCAACAGGGAGACCTGGACCCCAGCGGCTACACCCAAGAACTTCCTCTTCCCGTCACCTCAACGGGTGGTGAGCAACCTTCCCCTACTCAACCAGTCTCGGCCCAGGCTGCTGGATCTAGAATCGTGATGAATCCCTTCAGGTAATTAAGTTTGAATTCACTAACGGAAACGCATCATTGGGAGTTCAGCTCACTGATTTTTAATGTCTCCTCGCAGGGGCAAATGATAACCCACATGGCTATGGATTTGAAAGTCGGCTGAGACTTGTGACGCAGCTCTCTGGTGTAAGAAACGAGTCTCTTGGCCAACAGGTTGCAAGAACACCAGTGCTGCGTAACATCTCTGCTCGAGCGAATAAATCTGGTTTGGATGAAACTTTGTTCTTTAGTGGCTTATTCCATCATTGGTTCAGTGGCTGAGTTGTGTGGGTTTGTTTTTTGAGGTGCAGGTTATTTCTTGACACTGACACAAGCAGCTATATTGTCTATTTTAATGAGGCAAATGGCCCACTTCGTTCAAACCCACTCGAGTTGAACCCCGTGACATTGCGCTCAACAGCAAGTCTTCCAGTGCAGCGAACAAAAAGGTAAGGTTTTTTTTGTTTGTTTTTTTTTGCACGAAGTTGTGGGCAGTTTCTGGTGAGACTTGACAGAGTAACGCCAGACATGACCCTTATGCCACTCCAACATAGCAAACATCAGTCTGAAACAGGGCTTTACCTTGGCATTGAAATCCTTGTTTCCCAAATCCCCTGCAAAACACAAAAAGCAAAGAGTCGGTGAAGTCACAACTTCAGTCAATACTTTTTTTCCCCCCACAGCTTCCATCCGAAACGCCAGCCATTAAACTCTAACGAGGCGTTTTGCAGAGGAAACCCGCCCCGCTGCTAACTTGCATAGATTTTGGTGATGTGATAAATTCGTCTCATTTGCCTGACGTGTTGGGCAGGTGCAGTCCGGGCACTATTTCACAGGCACAAGTTTAAGCCTGTCAGCGCAACTTCTCTTTTGCTTGCATCTGATCAGACAATGCAGTGTTACAACCCCCGTCTAAAACCTGTCAAACGGAACAAAAAGGTTTATCTCTAAATCCCCCCCCCTCCCCAGGATTATAAACGTCAGTAGCTGCAAGTGAATGCGCAAATGTCCCATCTTAACGCGAGCCATAAGGGGCTGACAGCGAATTACGCGTGAGCTCCTTTCTCCCCCGAAACGGGACAGGTGCGTGCGTAAAGGATGCTTACCATATGAAGTCTGTGCAGTGGCTGCAGAAGGTGGGCTGCTTGAAAAACCTGGCGGTGAATTTGTGATTTTTCACCTCATGGACATTTTTCTGCCGCAAAGCACCTTTACGGGCAAATCGGTTCCCGAACCCGGCTGAGTCATTATAATGTAAAAGATGATCAGCCATCATAAGGGCATTAAAAAAAAAAGGAAAAGAAAAGTAGCCAACACAGCCCGACTAGGAAGTGTCTTCGTCCCGCTCCGCTTCTTCTGGTACCAACTGCTGCTGCTGGAGCTGCTGGACAGCAGGTCCCTCTCTCGTTTGGCCGGACTACAGCAGAGCGCCTGTTTTTCGTTCGAAGTGACGTCAATCTACCCTTACTACTCCATTTGATTGAGGGGGACCGTCCGCGCCTCACAAACCGGAGGTCAATCGCGCCACCCGGTGGACATAACGTGAATTGCAGTCACCGTTGAGCACAGTCTTGGAGACGAGAGCTCCCTTGCGCGTTAACGTCTCGCTTCGTCAGCGTGGAAAGTGTGTGTGTGTGTGTTGGATGCCGTATTGGAGGGAATCCTAGTAAGTGATGGTGTTGCCCAGCTGTTGACATGCAGAGGAAATAAATGGAGCAACATGCGTTGGCCAGTATTTAACTGCAGTATTCTACACTGGCAGAACACTTTCACATTTCTCCCCACCTGCATATTGTGCATTTCGTCACCAGCCCTTCACCAGACTCCTGTGTACACACGCTAACGTCTGCATGGTGTCTCTCCAACACATATTATCACCCAAGGCCGTGACAAATCTTCTCCACAACTATGAAAACTGTAGTCCGAATGACAACAGTCACCATGTTCTTACGATCTTTTGATTCCAAAATCAAACATCGGATCGAAGTTGTCTCTCAAAAAGACACGAGCGTTAAGGTTAATGCTCCTGTCTGTGCCCCTGACCGAGGCCTGGTGAGGCGAGCTGGAGTTGGTGCCCGGGCGGGGGCGCTGCAGTACGGCTGCCCACTGCACCTGGGATGGGTTAAATGCAGAGAAAGAAGTTCCCCACGGGGATTAACAAAGTACATCGTAATCATATTGTAACGTGCGTGGATAAGAAGACACGCTGGCCGCTGGCTGGCGGGTCTGACCCTTTAGTCGAGCGGTTAGCGATGTCTCCTGCGGTGCGGGCGTACGGGTTCCCTTCCCGGCCGCGGCAGTTCCTGTGGTTGCGTTGTCCCCCCCTGAATTCGCTACAATGTCATCATAATTATGATCCTTCATTGTTTCTCTAGCACCGAACACGAAACGATGCCTGTCGACATCCTTCATGTAGCCTGGTTGCAGTGGCGGAGCCAGACGGTTTTTATAGGGGCGGCCAAGCTGAGACCATTACTCACCGGGGGGGGGGGGGCACAGGAACTGATGTTTTCTTAACTTTTTTTTGTTTTGTGAGAGGCAAATCACTGTAGGCCAAATAGTCAGTTTTTTTTGTCCAAATGAGTTGAATGGGTTGGATGAATGAGAACATTCACAGTCAATTTTTTTGGTTATTCGCTTTTATTACATTACATGACATAACAGTCATTTAGCCGACGCTTTTATCCAAAACGACTTACAATAAGTGCATTTAACGTAGGAAATCAGGAGGTCATAAGTGCATCTAAACAAGCATCTAAGAGCAAAACCAGTGCCAAAGTAAAAGCGCGAGAAAGGGATTTGTTTTGTTTTTTACTGACTGAGCTTTTATCATTTGCTTATGCAAGCAACGGTGACCACCATGTAGAAAGTACACCATAAGGACTCGTAAAATAGGCTTTATTATGTAACCCTCAATTGATTAAACCAATCTATAACGGTTGTTAAAGTTGCGCTTTTTTAATTGGTGATAAAGTTCACGAGATAATTACAATTTAGATTACTTAAGATGTAAAATTACATGTTAAAAAACGTACAAAATCGTATTGCGCGGCTGCTGTGATTGAAGGTCAACTGATTCAGGAATTCATCCAAGGCAAGGCACTGGGGCCTGTCTAGACTCCACACGCAAAGCACCAGGGTTGCTGAATCTGTTATCGTCCATGGTTGACCTCAAGTAAGTTTCAATAAGATTGAGTTACTGAAAAGCTCCTTTCAGATGCAGCTGTACTCACAGGTATGGTGACCGCTACTTCACACAACCCAGTATATTATCTGCACAGTTGCACTTTGTCACCTCTTATTTCACCTGTATAAGTCAACCCTTGTGTATATATCTGATGATTGTTGTGTTGTTAGTCTGCAAACACGCATTATTGTAAGTTTTGCAACATGAATTAATTATAAACGGCATTTTTATTTCCCTCACAGTGTATCTCATTGTATTTTTAATCCTACAGGCCTACAGCACACAAACCCTCATTCCTGAGTGTTAGTGGCTAACTCAGGGGGACAACCTAGCTTACCTGTGGGATATGCAGACTTGTACGCTAACTGATGCCGCTGCTCAGCTAACAGGCTACGCCCGACATGTTTCTTCGTCCTTGCCTTCATCCAGCAATATTGTTCAGCTGCATCCAAGAACCCCCCTCCTCCCATCAGCATCAGCTGAAAAGGTGTTGCACACAACCTGCTATGGCTCGCCCACCCCGCGCCGTGGCCCGCCCACCCCACGCCGGCAGCCAATCGGCTCGTCAGGGCCGGGCTTAGTCATCAGGGCTGGGCTTAAGTTTGGTGGCCTCCCACGTGCCCGTTGTCAGTTCGTGTTGTAACCTCCCCGCACCCGCAGTAGCGGCGACTCTCCTCTCACGGTCCTTTCCTCTACGACCTCATCCCAGCCCTTAGTTCATGTTTTTCCCTTGCAAGGTTTCCCCGTGGAAGTATCCTGCCTTGTTCCCGTTTGGATTACCCGCGAGTTTCTTTCCCCCTTGTACTTTCCGTTTTTTCCTTGTCGCTCATTGCCTTCCTATGTTTGAATAAAGTGCGCCAGTTTTCGGCTAACCCCATCTCTGTCTGGTGTCGTGCGCTTGGGGTCTTCCACAAACCCTAACAGTACGAACTGACCATGACGACCCCAGCCGACACGGAGAGCGTACCGGCCAGCCCGCTTCGAGCGGCTCTCATCGAACAGATCCAACTGACTAACTCCCACACCCAGCAGCTAGAGGCGGCCTCCGCCGCGGTGAGAGATCTTCAGACTTGGGTCCCGCCCCTCCAGGCCTGTGTGGGTAACCTAACGAGGCAGCAGGCGGCGTTGGCGAGCCAACAAGCAGAGATCCTGCGGCAGTTGCAAACCATCACGGCGGCTCTCACCATCCAGCCGCCGGGCCAGTCTGCCCCTGGAGTCGTGGGTAACCCGCGGCCCCGGTTAACCCTGTGGGGCTCAACCCAGTTCCCCGGGAGCCCTGCCTCTCCAGCCCACGACCGTTTGATGGCGACTTTGAGACCTGTGCCACGTTCATCATGCAGTGTGAGCTGATCTTCCTGCACCAACCCAGCATGTTCACGTCTGATGCTGCCCGGGTCGCTTACGTGACCAACCTGCTCACAGGCCGAGCAGCTCAGTGGGCCACTGCTTCCTGGTCCATGAAGGCCAGTTTCTGCCTCACCGACGAGGCCTTTGAGGCGGAACTACAGAAGGTTTTCCACCATCCAGTCGGTGGCCAGGACCCTGGTGCTCGGCTGAGCAGTATCCAGCAGTGCAGTGGCAGTGTCACAGACTACTCGGTGGAGTTCAGGCTGGCCGCAGCTGAGAGCGGCTGGAACGACCGATCACTTCGGGTCACCTTCCGGAGAGGTCTCAGCGAGGCTGTCAAGGACCAGCTAGCCACCCGGGAGAAGCCCACCTCCCTCGAGGACCTGATCAAGCTTGCCATCCGCATCGACGGACGCCTCCGGGAGAGGAGGCGCGAGCGAGCCCTGCGTGCATCCCCCTCCATTCCCCAGTCGTCCAGCACTCCTAACAGGATCCCTACTCCTGTTCGCCCCACTTTCCCTGTGGCCGTTTCTCCCCCCGCGCCCCAGACCACGACGGGGGAGGAACCTATGCAGCTGGGGCGCACGCGCCTTAGTCCGGCCGAACGGGAGGCCTGGTTCAAGGCGGGTCAATGCCTCTACTGTGGCCAGAAGGGACATCTGATCAGCGGCTGCCCCACTCGGCTAAAAGACTAGGCTCACTGGGGCCCCAGGAGATCCTAGTGAGCCGACTTTCCTGTTCCCGCCGTCCTGCCCCACAGAACCATCTAGTTAGCGTTACCCTGGCCTGGGCTGACCAGCGGCTCACGGTGGGTGCACTCCTCGACTCGGAGGCTGATGAGTGTTTCATGGACTCGGAGTTTGCGGCCCAGGCTAACATCCCGCTAGAGACGCTGGAGAAGTCCATGGAGGCCTTCGCGCTGGACGAGCGCTGCCTGGCCAGCGTCACCCAACGCACCCACCCTGTCTCTTTCACCATAGCAGGTAACCCATGTGGAGAGACTTCGGGTCTACATCATCCAGTCCCCGTTAGTCCCTGTGATCCTAGGGCGCCCCTGGTTCGTGCAGCATGAGCCACACATCGCCTGGGCCTCCGGTACCATCATGGAGTGGAGCTCCTCCTGTCATGCCCAATGTCTCCAGGCTGCTCCCGCCCCATCCCCCCGACGTGCCCCTAGTACCCCGCCTCCCGACCTCTCCTCTGTTCCCCCTGAGCACCATGAGTTAGGTGGGGTTTTCAGCAAGACCCGGGCCCAATCTCTTCCTCCTCATCGACCTTATGACTGTGCTATCGACCTCCACTCTGGGGCACCCCTTCCCAGCAGTCGTCTGTACAGTCTGACCATCCCCGAGAAGGCTGCGATGGACGAGTACATCTCCGAGTCCTTGGCAGCGGGGCTCATTCGGCCCTCGTCCTCCCGGGTGGCAGCTGGATTCTTTTTCGTGAAGAAGAAGGACGGGGGCCTCCGACCCTGCATTGACTATCGCCAACTCAATGAGATAACCGTCAAGAACAAGTACCCCCTTCCTCTCATGAGTTCCACCCTTGAGCCCCTCACCCAGGCTACAGTCTTCACTAAGCTGGACCTCCGGTGTGCCTATCAGCTGGTCCGGATCCGGAAGGGGGACGAGTGGAAGACAGCCTTTAAGACGCCCCGGGGTCATTATGAGTACCTGGTCATGCCGTTCGGCCTCACCAACGCCCCGGCGGTATTCCAGGCTCTCATGAATGACATTCTCCGCGACATGCTCGACGAGTTTGTGGTGGTGTACCTCGATGACATCCTCATATTCTCCAGGACCCTCGAGGAACATGTCCAGCATGTCCGCCGGGTACTCGAACGTCTCCTCCGGAACCGGCTCTTCGTCAAGGCAGAGAAGTGCCGGTTCCATTCCCCTTCCGTTGACTACCTGGGCTTCGTCGTTGAGAGGGGACAGACCCGGGCCGACCCCCGCAAGATCCAGGCTGTGGTGGACTGGCCCGATCCCACATCACGGAAGGAATTACAGAGCTTCCTCGGGTTTGCGAACTTCTATCGGAGGTTCATCCGGAACTACAGCTGCGTGGCAGAACCTCTCACCAGGCTGACCCCCCCCTCCCAGCCGTTCATCTGGTCCCCGGCTGCCCGCTCTGCGTTTCAGTCCCTCAAGGAGAGGTTCACCAGCGCCCCGGTCCTGCTCCACCCCGACCCCAAGAGGCAGTTCATCGTAGAGGTGGACGCTTCGGACACCGGGTTGGGGGCTGTCCTCTCCCAGCGGTCAGCGTCTGACCAGAAGATCCACCCATGCGCCTTCTTCTCTCGCCGGTTCCTCCCCGCCGAGGAGAACTACGATGTCGGGAACCGGGAGCTGCTGGCAGTGGTGGCTGCTCTGGAGGAGTGGCGCCATTGGCTGGAGGGGGCGGAACAGCCGTTCACCATCTGGACGGATCATAAGAACTTGACGTTCCTCCGGGCAACCAAGCGCCTCAATGGTCGGCAGGCACGGTGGGCCAGCTTCCTCAGTCGGTTTGACTTCACGCTGACTTATCGCCCCGGGTCCCGCAACACGAAAGCAGACTCCCTGTCCCGACAACACCCGAGGAGGGAGCCAGATACAGAGGAGCCGACTCCCATCCTTCCTGAGGCCAGGGTGGTTGGCGTGGTTACCTGGGGCATCGAGACCGTGGTCAGGCAGGCGTTGCGCTCCCATCCCGCCCCGAGCCACGTCCCTCCACGCCGCCTATTCGTCCCGGACGCAGTCCGGCCCCGGGTTCTCCAGTGGGGCCATGCCAGTCAGTTTGCTTGCCATCCGGGTGTCCACCGCACCTTCACCTTTCTGGCTCGGCGTTTCTGGTGGCCCACCATGAGGAACGACGTCAGGGACTTTGTAGGGGCCTGCTCCGTCTGTGCTCGCAGCAAGGCCTCTCACCAGGCACCCGCGGGTCTGCTGCAGCCCCTCCCAACTCCAAGCCGGCCCTGGTCCCATGTGGCGTTGGATTTTGTCTCCGGACTCCGCTCTCCCAGGGTAACACTGTGATCCTGACAGTGGTGGACCGCTTCAGTAAGGGAGTGCACCTGGTGGCCCTCCCCAGACTCCCATCGGCTTCTGAGACGGCGGACCTCCTGACGAGCCACGTGTTCCGTCTCCACGGCCTTCCCCTGGACGTCGTCTCGGACCGAGGGCCCCAGTTCGTCTCCCAGGTATGGCGGGCCTTTTGTAAGGGGTTGGATGCCTCTGTTAGTCTCTCTCTGGCTATCACCCACAGACTAACGGACAGACAGAGAGGATGAACCAGAGCGTGGAGTCTGCCCTCCGGTGCGTGGCCGCCAAGAAGCCCAGCTCCTGGAGCCGGTTCCTCCCCTGGGTCGAGTATGCCATCAACTCCCTGGTCAGCTCTGCCACCGGCCTCTCACCTTTTGAGGTGTCCCTGGGCTACCAGCCGCCTCTCTTTGCTGCGCAGGAGTCGGAAGTGGCGGTTCCCTCCGTGCAGGCCCATCTGAACCGGTGTCGTCACGTTGCTGTGTAAAAGCGGACCGGGATAATGATTCCCAACTTCTTCTAACAGAGCTTTAAACTGGCGATCATTTAAAGCTCGGGCAACAATAAAGTTGACCACTCGAATGACCAGAGACATCACCTCGCCAAGCTCCTGGCCACACGTCTGAGCGCAAAGCGCCTCCTGGTGCAGGATGCAATGAAAACTTAGGATGGCTCTCTTTTCATGTTCACGGAGAAGCGCTACAAATCCTTTGTTCTTCCCCAACATACAGGGTGCACCATCAGTACAGACAGAAATAAATTTATCCATCGGTAGTTTTTTTTCTTTAGCAAACTCGATGAAAGACATGAATAAATCCTCTCCTCTTGTTGTCCCTTTCATTGGCAAAACAGCCAAGCTTTCCTCACGCAGTGTGTCACCTGCAGCATACCTGGCAATGATACTGCACTGAGATAGATGGCTAACGTCTGTTGACTCATCTAACGCGAGAGAAAAGTATGTCCCGGCGTTTATGTCCTTAATTTGTGTTTCCTCGACTTGATTTGCCATCATGATGCTACGATCGTGCACAGTTCTTGCTGACAGGGGCATGTCTTTTATTCGTTTGATTATCTTGTCTTTATTTGGGAAGTCATCAAACAGTTCATTGGCCACATCAAGCATGAATGTTTTGGCATACTCGCCATCTGTGAATGACTTTCCATTCCTTACTATTGCCAAAGCCCCCGCAAAGCTAGCGGAATTCCCGTCACCTTGCTTGGTCCACACACGTAGTTGCTGCTGACTCGTCTGCACTCTCCGCTGTAGCTCCTCGCATGCCCTTTTCCTGCTGTCCCCCGCTGGATATTTCCATGCAAATGAAGCATGGTGCGTATCGAAGTGCCGCTTTATATTTGACCGTTTCATCGATGCAATTTTATCATTGCATATTAGACATACCGCAGATCCTGCTCTCTCCACAAATGCAAATTCCTCTGTCCACGCAGCCTGGAATGCACGGTAATCATCGTCTTTTTTTCTTTTCGCCATCTTTTCCGTTACAAGGGTTGAAGCGGATAAACTAGTTGGCTATCTGATAAAATTGATTTCTTCACCTTTACAATGACCCGGACATGCTCGCGAGCCATTGGTTCCCGACCCGACCCACGGGTGACCCGTGACCCGTGAAATTTATCTTCAAAACTAATTTCTGTTTACTTTAAAATGACACAGTATTATTAAGAAATATCACAAGTATTTTAAAATCAGTTCCAAACTGATTTTTTTGAAAAAAAAAATAATTTTCAACTCAAAATTGTCTGGGAGCCATATGCCGTCACCGGAAGAGCCATATATGGCTCGCGAGCCATAGGTTCCCGACCGCTGTGTTACAGTGTCCTGCTTACTTGACACTGGTAGCCAGGTCAGTACAATTTCTGAGAGTTTTTTCAGGGAACACCTGTCAGTGAAAGGCGAAGACATTCACCCGGCATTTGAGTGGTTAAAGATCACTGCAGCTAATGGATTAGACATACCCTATATGGGCTATGTGGAGCTTGATGTAGAAGCCATGGGTCTGACTATCCCAGAGCGAGGTTTTCTGATAGTTAAAGATTCTGAACACTCTTCCTCTGTTCCAGGTCTAATAGGGATGAACATTGTCAAAAAATGCAGAGAGCTAGTACACACTGAGTTTGACACCACACTGCAGGAGAGGTTTGACTCAAACTGGAGAGAGGCTTTTAATCATCTTCATGCAGTACATGCAACAGACAGACTCTCTTTCGCCAGGGTAGCTGGTAAGGATGTAGTCCATATACCTGCTTCATCTGCTGCTACAGTTATGGCTAGGGGACTCAGGACCGTGAGTGAGGATGGTTCTTTTTTGTTGCTGGAGTCTGTGGGTGTCCCCGTTCCTGGAGGTTTGGTTGTTGTGCCTACTTTGGTTTCATCGGGCAATCACATTTTTCCAGTCCGAGTCATGAACATGTCTGATGAAGATATCTGGCTAGGGCCACGGACTAGGCTAGGGGTTTTGACTCAGGTAGACTGTGTGAAAAGTGATGAGCTTTGTGAGGTACAGTTCCAGAGAATCTCAGCAGACACTGAACAAGTGAGTATCAGTGAACACCCCGAAACACCGACAGATGTGCAGGAAATTCTCGGCAAGCTCAATTTTTGTGGTAGCCCAGAACAGCAAGCACAGCTGACTTTGTTACTGGAGAAGTACTCTTTTGTGTTTGCAACAGAAGATGAAGATCTAGGCCACACTGACAAAGTACAACATGAGATCCATCTGACAGATGACATACCTGTAACACAGCCATACAGACGAATCCCACCCACACAGTACAGTGAAGTCAGGGAACATATTGGCAAGCTGCTTAAAAAAGGGGTCATTCAAGAAAGCTCTAGTGCTTATGCTTCGCCCATAGTACTAGTGAGAAAGGCAGATGGTAGTCGGAGGCTATGTGTCGATTACAGGAAACTCAACTCAAAGACAAGACGTGATGCATTCCCGCCCCCGAGAATTGATGAGAGTTTTGATGCGCTGAGAGGGGCAAAGTTCTTTTCGACCATAGATCTGGCGAGCGGATACCACCAGGTAGCTATGCATGAGGGAGATCGGACTAAGACTGCATTTACTACACCGTTTGGTCTGTATGAGTACGTGAGAATGCCTTTTGGTGTTTGTAACGGTCCAGCTACATTTCAGAGACTTATGTAAGTTACTATGAATGATCTCATTTTTCAGATACTCCTGGTCTACCTAGATGACATCTTGGTTTTTTCAGAGACATTTGAGCAGCATTTGGAGAGACTTGAGACTGTGTTTAAGAGACTGGCAGAGACGGGCCTTAAGGTGAAGTTGCAGAAGTGTGCTTTTCTACAACAGTCAGTAAAGTTTTTGGGTCATCAGGTGTCAGCAGAAGGTATAGGAACTGACCCCTCCAAGGTCTCTGCTGTTAAGAACTGGAAGGTCCCAACCACTGCCAAAGAGCTGCAGTCGTTCTTGGGTTGCTGTAGTTACTACAGGAGATTCATTCGAGGCTTCTCACAGATTGCCGGGCCACTGCATGACCTAGTCAACAAAATTTCAGGTGTGAAAAAAACAGGGAAAGTAGGTCACCAGTTTTGTAATATGTGGACACCAGAGTGTGACTCTTCCTTTGAGCAGTTAAAGGAAAAACTTACCTCTGCTCCCATTTTGGGTTTTGCCGACTTCACACAACCATTTGTAGTTGAGACAGATGCTAGTCAGCATGGATTAGGCGCTGTATTGTGTCAGCAGCAAGGTGACACCAGACGTGTCCTAGCATATGCTAGCCGCAGACTACGCCAGGCTGAGAAGAATGACCGAAATTATAGTAACATGAAGTTGGAGTTGCTTGCCTTAAAATGGGCAGTTGCTGAAAAATTCAGGGGTTACTTGCTTGGTTCAAAGTTTGTTGTCCTGACTGATAACATCCCCTCTGCCACCTCAAGACAGCCAAGTTAGGTGCGATAGAGCAGAGGTGGGTAGCGCAACTGTCTGTTTTTGATTTCGAGGTTAAGTACCCTCCTGGTTGCAGTAATGCCGCCGCAGATGCTCTCTCTAGGCAGGAGTTTGCAGGGGAGCCTGAAACAGACCCTGACTCGGATTTTGACGACTGTATCACTGTGTGTAACCTGATTGAGCGAGGAACAGTTCTGGATCCTGGTCTTGTCTCTAGAGGTCTGGAGTGTTACAAAGTGAGACAGATCCGTGCTGGGGAGTCGAGGTCTGGTGAGACAGGTACTAAACAGGACAACACCCCCACACTGCCAGGTTATACCAGAGAGGAGCTGGTAGGTTTTCAGGCCGCTGACCCAACCCTAAAAGAGTTTAGGGCATTTTGGGATCGGGGGAGGAGGCCATGTCCCAGAGAGAGAGCAGCCCTGTCTAGTCAAGTGAAAAGATTGTTGAAACAATGGAGATGCATACAACAACGAGAAGGGTTGTTGTACAGGGTTATCACAGACCCACGTCATGGAGAAGTGTGGCAGTTACTCGTGCCTAGTTGTTTGAGAGCCCAAGTTCTAGAAAATGTACATAACAACATGGGACATCAGGGCATAGAGCGCACTGTAAACTTGCTAAGAGGGAGGTGTTTTTGGGTAGGGCTATGCGAGGATGTTGAAAGCTGGGTTAAAAACTGCGAGCGGTGCATTTTGACCAAGATGCCTCAGCCAAAAATCCATGCTCCAGTTCAGGCATTCCTGGCCTCCCGACCTCTAGAAGTGGTGGCTGTTGATTTTACAGTGTTGGAGGCAGCTTCAGATGGCCGTGAAAATGTCCTTGTTGTGACCGATGTGTTTACAAAGTTCACACAAGCGTATGCTACCAAAGACCAGAAGGCTGACACTACAGCTAAAGTTTTGCTCAGGGAGTGGTTCATGAAATATGGGGTCCCAGAGAGACTACACTCAGACCAAGGTCGAAATTTCGAGAGTGAAATTATAGCAGAGCTGTGCAAACTCTATGGGGTTAAAAAGACACGGACAACTCCCTACAGGCCACAGGGAAACGGTCAGTGTGAAAGATACAATCGCACACTCCATGACTTGTTAAGGACACTCCCACCAGAGAGAAAAAAGCGTTGGCCAGAGCATCTGTCTGAAGTAGTATATGCCTATAATGTCACTCCTCATTCCACCACAGGGTACTCGCCTTATTATTTGCTTTTCGGGGTACAGCCACATCTCCAAGTAGATGCTTTATTAGGGCGTGAGTGTGTGTCAGACAGGAAACAGGATTGGTTGTCTGTTCATCAGGAGAGACTCCGACAGGCACACGAGAGAGCCAGAGAGTACTCAGAGCAGAAGGCAGCTGAGAGGATCTCACTGCAAAATGAGAAGGTGTATTGTCCTCCTGTGGACATTGGTCAGTTGGTTTTCCTACGTCACAGACCCCCAGGTAGACATAAGATTCAGGACACATGGACCTCAACAGTCTACAAGGTAGTTGACACCCAGGGTACCACACACACTGTTGAACCTTTTGAGGGAGGTCCCATTAAAAGAGTTCATAGGTCAGAGTTGCGACCTTGTGCAAAACCAGTTCCCAAACCAAGAACTAGAAATAGGTTACAGACCACTACACAGCCTGTAGCTGAGGATGAGCCTGAGTCACCTGAGGCTGATTTTTGTTATTGTTGAGGAAGTCATCCCTCGCCGGCTTGTGCAAGTACCTAACCTGCCTCTTGCAGCAGAAAGTGTTAGTTTACATGTGACAGCACCCACAGATGAGAGTGACGGTGAAGGACCTGAGGAAGGTTATTCAGATATGAGAAATTGTGGCACAGAAACAGAATGTGTTAATGATGTGCATCCAGACGTTAGCGACAGTGACTTGCCCATTATTGAAAACAGGGACAGGCCCGCACTAACAGATGATGCTGGTGGAGCAGGACGTAGAACCTATGCACCTAAACCTGCCGTTAGGAAAAGCAAGCGGGAAATGGCTGGATCTCATTCAAACCCATTTCATCTGCCAAAGTCAGCCTGTAATGCAGTCTCAGTCAGCACAGACATGGTCTCTAAGGTTTTGACAAGCCTGGGTGCTGCTCTCTTTGAAAAGGCCTTGCAGGGAGTATTTGAGTCAGTTCATGTTTCGTAGTCACCGAGGATGTTGACTATATTTGCAGGGGATTATGTAGCCGGGTGGTAAATCTGTTAAATATGTTAAATGATTTTCCACTTAAATTTAGTATAGTTTAACTGTTAATATATGTAATTGTTACACTGTCAAGCCATGTAAAATGTCATTTGATGTAGTTAAATTGTGAAGCAGATTGTGAGTGTATTTTTATAGTTTTGGTTGTCATTGCATGTTTTGACCAGTAAGTGGCAGTGTTGCGGACTTTTATTGTAACTCCGTGCAAGTCATCCAAGTGCATCTTGGGTACTCTTTCTGCAAGTTATCCAAGCGCATCTTGGGTATTCTTTCTTTCTTTCTTTCTTGTGTGGGGCACCTGAAGATTGCGGTGTGACGGTGCTCTGACTCCGTAGTAAGTAAAGACGCTACTGGAGTTGATGTTCGGTGATTTTGGGCGCGAGCCGTCGACCACTGTTCGCCATTTCAGGCATGACAAGGTAACTGACAGAGTGAGAAGTTGCGCGATCTTCAGGAAGTTCCACATGTCTTTGTTAAACCCTGTTTAACGTACATAGTCCACTGCCGTATTTTGCACCGTATGTTGTATGTTGTATTTATTTTCCTTTTAAAATATTTTCTGTTAAACTTGCCACATCTGTGAACATTTATGAGCTGTTTGCTCGAAAGACACAGGAATGTATGCACTCAGTAACACGATCTGCATTCGTAGGTTCAAACAATAAAATTAAAGCTACAAGAACCCCGGAAGTAATTGTGTCCTGTGTGGTATCTAATTCCACGGGCTACACAAAGATGATCAAACCGCACAGAAAATGTACACAGGCCAAATGTGTGTTGTCTGTCAACTTCACAACTTGTAATAATTGCTGCAGAGCACCGCTGGATTTCCCCTTTGCTTGGACAACACTCGGGCGCCCGTTTTTCATTCAAAGTGATGTTAATCTATCCCTCGGTTTCCACCTGCCCCCCTCACACACTGGAGGAGGTCAGCTGCACCACGGAGTTGTCAGATTAAAGCTATGGTGACGCACTATAATACAATAACAGGCACCCCTTAGTTGTTCACTGACTTGTCTAATCCAAACCCAGACTAAAATCAAGTTCCCTGAATCACCTCTATGTGCTTAATATAATATAATATAATATAATATAATATAATATAATACAATATAGTGTAATATAATATAATATAATACAATATAATGTAATGTAATATAATATAATACAATATAATGTAATATAATATGATATAATATAATGTAATGTAATATAATATAATATAATACAATATAATGTAATGTAATGTAATATAATATAATATAATACAATATAATGTAATATAATATAATGTAATATAATATGATATAATATAATGTAATGTAATATAATATAATACAATATAATGTAATGTAATATAATATAATACAATATAATGTAATGTAATATAATATAATATAATGTAATATAATGTAATGTAATATGATATTTAAGCTCTTCAAGAATTTTTATTAGATGCCTTTTATTGTTTTATGACTCAAATACCATGCCTATTAAGCTAAAGGTCCAGAGTAAAGTTATTTTATTGTATAGTTTGTGTAGCTTCATATTAACCATCCAGTAATATGTCTATTCTATTACTACAGCTATTCTTTTCGTTATTATTATTATTATAATTGTTGTTGTTATTATTATTGTTATTGTTCTTATTATTATTATTATTATTAAAGTCCTACTAACAAACGGGTCGCAGTTTCCATGGCAACGGGGACACGCCGCGTCCCTCCGCCGTTGACGGAAAGCGGAAGTTGCGCCGTGTAAGGAAGCTGGGAGTTTTGAACCGGTTTGAGCGGCCAAAATCGGTGCCAAACTTAAGGTAAATGTCCCCGTTTTAAGCGCTTGTCGTTGGCGTCGGGTCACGTCATGGTCCCATTGCACATGTCGCTTTATTAAAGCCGCAGCGAAGAGGGGAGGGGAAAAAAAGGCCGCCAGTAACCCGCGGAGCAGCCGGCTGGCTAACCAGCGTCGGTGCTGCGTGTTTGCTAGCAGCTGCGACCCGGACTCAGGCTCTGCGGCGGAACGCTGAAGTTGCCCGTCACAGTGTCCTGCCGAGTGGACAGCTTCATGATTACCCACCCTGACTTAAAGGTGTTCTCTATCCCAGCCTGACGTGGCGGTGATTTCTGCTGCCTAGCGGGCTCTGATGCGTCTTCACAAGTTAGCTACACATACACGCTCATCAAAGCCTCTTGGCGTTAGGCAGTGGTGTACTTGCTCATGCTAGTTTAGAGCATTAACGTGTCTACATTGTGTGCACCCAGTTTCGTTCGTGCCGTCGGGACATCATGAGCAAACACGAGGAGTCCTGGGAGAGGCTGGACTCAGATTTTGATCATTACTTAGAAAACATGAAACCCTGTGTCCTCAAACTCCCCAATAAAATGGGTAAGTTGATGTTTCTAACTTACTATAAGTAGTGCAAAATCGTTTGAACCACTTCAGCTATGTTTTCACACTCATTCAGTGCACGCTTTACTGCAGTAAGGTTGTAATGGTGGCCCAGTGGTTAGCACTGTTGTCTCAAGTCAAGTCAATATTATTTGTATAGCCCAATATCACAAATTACAAATTTGCCTCATTGGGCCTCACAGCAAGAAGGTCCTGGGTTCGAACCCCAGGCCATCCCAAGTCCTTTCTGTGTGGAGTTTGTATGTTCTCCCTGTGTCTGTGTGGGTTTCCACCGGGTGCTCTGGTTTCCTCCCACCATCAAAAAGACATGCATGTTAGGGTTAATACTCCTGCCTGTCTCCCTGACCAAGGCAATGGAAAGAAGAACTGGAGTTGGTCCCTGGGCCCTGCAGCTGCCCACTGCTCCTATATAATAGGATGGGTTAAATGCAGAGAACATATTCACTGTAAGAATACAATGTCAAAATAAAGTGGCTTTCTTCTTCCTTCTTCCAGTGTATAAACATGTATATGTTTTATAACCTATCCGCAAAAACTGACTGGTAAGATTATTTATAAGGTCCCTTAATGCCTTGATCCTAGAGCGCCAGTGTTGTGCGATGTGGATAAAGAAGCTATGTGATCCAGCAATGACTGGCTCAGGACTAACGGCTCGCAAGAATCGCAACATGTATGCCCGTTTGCTTGTACACATGCTCAGAAGAGGGATCCTGGAAGGCCCTTTCACTAGCAAGCCAGAGCCAGGGACCCTCAAGACACTTCCTAACTACATGGTAAACATTACTGAGTGAATATAGAGCTGTCTGACACTGCATTGATAGCTAGTCCCCCCCCCCACATATTATATTGTTTGCCATTTGCTAAACGTACACTGCCTCTTGAGGATGGTAGAAGAGGTCGCATTTAGAAACCAATCTCTGTAGACCTAAGATTGAATGTAATGCATTTCCAAATCAGCAAGTAATTTTGTAATAAATTGTGCTTTTGAAATATGGATAAATTAACTAGCATTCAGCCTGTTGTCCTTGCCTCATCATTCCAGTCTATCTACTTTGATGAGCCCCTGAATGGTCGACCTATGGAGCAGAGCTGCGCTGGTCTGCCTGACTGGGTGACAGGAGAGCTGGGTCTCCATCATGAAAACGCATGGGCTAGCAGTCCGCTGAAAGACGGAACCAGATCTTCGCCCCCTGCAACTAATTTCAGGTGCTATGTCAGATGACACTGACCATATAAGTAAATATACACTACAGTCTATTGGCGCTAGGGCAAAAAAAAAAAATTCCTTGGAAAAAATGTTTCTTGTCATGAATGCACATTTCTCTGATACCCACAAATCAATTTTTTTATATATACATTATATACAATAAGCTAGCCATAAGCATAAAAAACATCAATATAATCAATATATTTCATACCAAAAGTTATTGAGAGCTTGGATGAAAAAAAGATTTCTTTGCATCTGCATCTCATAGGAAAGGATTTAACTCCTGTATGAATCAAGTATCGCGAACAGAAAATTACGGGAAAATGGAATGGCCAGGACATATGTACTCTAAAATGTGCATATTTTAACATGTACATATTTATTTTATTCAATTTCAGTGTGTCCCCTTGAAATTTTCTATTCGTGGGTGGTGAGGTGTAAGTATGTTGTCAACCGAGGGTGGGGTGTAGTCTAAATTTTTGCCTGACCCGTTTCCTTCACTCTGTTTTGTTGTCCTAGGCCACTTATGTCTGGTGCACACTAGAGGATTTTCAAGTCTTACCTGATTTTAAAAACGTGGGCGACCACAGACATAGTGACAGATTTAATCGATTTTAATGTTTTAATCATAAGAATGCACACACCAGACGATTCAGTCAAGATGTAGGACCACACACTTGGTGTTGATTCTAAGTGATTTCAGAGCGGCGATTCCAGAGACTTGGGATCTAACAGAAACTCGCGTGATAAAACTGGATCACAATGTATGAAACTCTTAACTGGCCTTCTCACATCATAAGACAGAGACATTGGATGCAGTTTATTACCCTCACTGTTTGAAACAGTTTATGGTACCTCTCTCCTCCAGGCTAACTATCAATTGAGACACTATACAGCTCTTTTTTCTGTTCCTGAAGTCTCTAAGTCAATGGCTAAGAAAGCCTTAATGTTAAAAGCTCTGTCTGATTGGAATAATCTACCTGTAAGTATTCGATCCATATCATCTTTCCACTTGTTTCATACATTTTGTTCTACACAAGTAGGCAACATCTGGTTTGTGACGCTTTCCAGTCAGCTCACTCTCATTGGCTATTGCAGGTTTCTGCTCCATATTCCATCGCTGTTCCTTTCACACTACAGGATTTAAAGTCATAAATAACATTGATATTTAGGGTTCGAAACCGTGGAGACTGATCCAGTCAGTACCAAGATTGTCTATAAAGCCCTCACACTAAAGGATCATTTGGACAGATAATCGGATCAGACCGGCCTTGAATCGGGAACACCCCTGCAATTGTCAGGAGGGGCAAATCGGACCCAAAATCTGCCCAGTTGTCTTCTAGTGTGGGGCCAGCATTAGACGTCTGTTAAACTCTCCACAGTCTTCCATTGCACCTCACTTGCAAGTAGACAGTTTTACCATGGTAATGTTCTTAAAAAAAAAAAATGGAAAAAAAAACTAAGTATGAAATGGCAGGTAGTCTCATCATGAGTTATCGTACAACTTGTCCGAATTTTCAGCTGTGTGGATTGTAAAGCAGTCTTTAAGAAAACAAATACTGATTTTGAAACATTACATGTTGTAGTCACAGTGTCATAAACCGTGCAGTGCAGTCTGGTGAACACCAAAAGACCAGACCGTGGACCACATCAGCTCTGGCAGTGCTGCTGCTCTGCTGCATGGGTTTGTTATGATACAAAGTCACATTTTGTCGACAAAATATTAATCAATTGGAGAGTTGCATATTATTCTTTTGAAAACCTGTAATTCCATGTAATAGTAAAATTAACTTTTGTTGCACATATGTTTTTTTTTTCAATGAAACAGAAACATTCATTTTCAGTAGGATTTTTGGTAGGATTACAGTATTCATGATTAGTTGGCAGACCACCCACTAATAGCTATAATAGGGAGACCACGGAATTTTAATGCCCATGTCACTCCATTAATATGTGATTTCATGATTGACATTTAGCTTAATGGGGAAAAAAATCATGATTTTCCGCCATTATCTTTATAAATTTGTTTTAGGGATAACACTCCATAGCATTTTTTTTTGTGTGTGTCTCTCTGAAATGCTGCCAAAATTGTGCAGATAAACATCCGCCTGCGACATCCATCAATTGCCATCTTTGTATGGCGTTCGCAGCTGCATGTAGCAAAAGTTATTCGCATTGTGTTATACAGTATAGCCTGTTCTGGTGTAGCATACCAAAGGTCACAACAAACCAGGAAGTAAGGGTTGTGGTTTTCACATTCATGGATTGTCTGCCATTGACCCGACTCTTTTGCGGACAACTTCGGCGACATCTCAGAGACACACAGAAGATTGCTCAGCGGTATTGCTGCTAACTGACAGTTATCCCGACAACATATCACAGATGCTGTTGAAAATTGTGAATGTTTCCCTTTAAACAATAAAAGGCAAGGTTAAAGGGAACATAGGATTTTTTTTTCTCCCATTAATTGTAAATACATGTGCAATTGAGTTACTTTTTGTCATTTGAGCTTATTTTTTGTCTTAAGATAAAAATGTAAATAATCCCTGTGATGAATTTTAGCAGTCCCAGTAAAGAAGGTGATACAGGCAAAAATTATTCATTGTGTTCAAACAGTCAACTCCGAATAATCGTATCAAGACCGACACAGCAGATAAATGAAACAGTGCCTTCACTGACAGATTCAAGTTCAAACTAGAAGATGAGCACTCAGTAGAGTGCAGATCCCCGCCAGGCGTACCTCCCCTTCTCCGGTGCTCAGACTTGGCAACAAACCACCCCTTTTTCACCTACCGGGAGAAGGGAAAATACGGAGGCACTGCCCCTTCTCTGGTACTTGGACTTGGGCAAAAAACCAGCTGAGGGGTTAGCACTCAGTTGCAGTATAAAACAGGGTTTTCAAAGGTTTTGAATCACCGCAACCGTGACATGTCCTTGATCATACAGTCACAACTGTGCACAAAAATGAATTAGGCTGACAGGCCCAGTAGTGTGCGAGATTAGCAGTGGACAGATACATGGACAGAAGTGATAACGCGTCAGCGACAAGACTATACTACACCTCCAATCCAGAGGAAGTTATTCCTTTATAAATTTTGCATTTTTTGATTATCAAAATGGGCAGCACTGTGGCGCAGTGGTTAGCACGGTTGCCTTACAGCAAGAAGGTTCTGGGTTTGAGCCCCGGGGTAGTCCAACCTTGGGGGGTCGTCCTGGGTTGTCCTCTGTATGCAGTTTGCATGTTCTCCCCGTGTCTGCATGGGCTTCCTCCGGGTGCTCCGCCGGTTTCCTCTCACAGTCCAAAGACGTGTAGGTCAGGTGACTCAGCTGTATTAAATTCAATTCAATTTATTGTCATTAAAAAAAATGTGCAGGCACATGTTAAAAATGAAATGAGGGTTGTGGCTTCACCAAACAGTGCAAGACAGACAGACAAACACGGCAAACACAGTATAAGATATACACACATGAAGACCAAAAGCTAAAAATAAGTGAAAAAAAAGCAAGAATACAAAATATTTAAAAATATCTAAATTGTCCCTAGGTGTGAATGTGTGTGTGTGTGTGTGTGTGTGTGTGTGTGTGTGTGTGTGTGTGTGTGTGTGTGTGTGTGTGTGTGTGTGCGTGTGTGTGTGGGCCCTGTGTGATGGCCTGGCGGCCTGTCCAGGGTGTCTCCCCGCCGGCTGCCCAATGCCTGCTGGGATAGGCTCCAGCATCCCCGTGCCCCTGAGAGCAGGATAAGCAGTTCGGATAATGGATGGATGGATGAATTATCAAAATTCCTTTAATAACTTTTGATCATGTTGCTGCCATATCTGAGTCAACCGTAGATGTGAGTCGCGCATGCGTGAGCGTAAATGGTTTTCCCAGCTTTATTATATTGTGAAAATCAAGACAGAGGTTATTATTTTTGGTTCATCCAGTGTTCCTCCAGTTTCCCTGCGCTGAGATCAGTGAATGATTTGCTGACTTGCGAAATACAATCGACTTCCCATTTACTTTCAAGAACTCATAATTGAATACATAATGGTTTGACACTGTTGCTGCCTGATCTGTCAACCGTAGACGTGAGTCACACATGTGCACGGTTGACTTAGATCAGGCCGGGACAGACAGTAGCATTGGTCAAGCGAGCTAGAGAGTGAATGAAGAGAGGGAGCAGCGGTAACGAGAACAAACATTTTTCAAAGGTTTTGAATCACCGCAACCATGAGAGGTTCTTCATCATACAGTCATAAGTGTGCAAAAAAAAAAAAAATGTCAGGCTGATTAACCCAGTAGAATGCGAGATTAGCTGAGGAAAGACAAAATACACACACAAACACAGGCTACCGCCTGGAGGGGACCACAAATATGTTCTGGTGTGCAATGCCGTTCCCACCATACCAGATCATACACACATGAATGTATATGTATTGTGGCTATTTGTGTGCAAAATGGACATGATATATGATTTCGAAAGGGATGAATTATGATTTCAATGGCTCTTTTCCTTGAATGGTCTTGAGGGCATCAAGTGGCAAGGTCACAAATTGTGAATTGGTTATACTATGTCAGACACCCAATCATTTTCTTTAAATCTTGTCTGCTGTTGAGCTGTGAATCTTCATATCTTGGCTTCGAATTTTGATGGCACTCCTACAGTCCTCTTCTTGTTTCCATAAAGAAGAACTCGTGTCTTCCTCTACTCATGTTGATAACCGCACAAAAAACATTCCTTGATACTGTTGGGTGTACTGAAAACACCCATCTTGTATACCAACAGCATTTTCTATTATGGGTTATGGATGATATTTGCACTTTAATATAAATAAGCTGTGGCTTGCAAAGGCAAAAACTCACCATGGTCCTGTACAAAGCCTGTGTTTTTCTTTTGTGTGTTTTTTATTTTTCGCCCAATTGGAAAGTAATTCAAAAATTTCCAAGTAACCCAACTATACTCCCTATCACCATCTCATTCCACATAAAAATGGACTAAATTGTAGAAATAGGGCAGTTACACTATGCATGAAAAGGGGCCAACATACAGTATAATTAGTTTAAAGTCTTTTTTTATCATTTATCAGATTGTCCAAACTTGGTATTACCAATCTAGGTGCTTTATCATCCTTGTTAGATCTGATATTTCATATCTTGGCCTGCAGAGGTAGAGAATGTTCTATGGTGCATATGACCCACATTTACAATAGAGCAATTGAATATGAGTCCAATATAAATTGCAGTGACACTGTCCTGTGAAAACATAGCCCCAACTGTTGTTAATCGATTAATCAAACAAAATGGTCATGGAAAGGCCAGCCGTCAACTTTCTTTCTAATTGCTTTAGAGAGAAATTCAGAAATGGAGGCCCAGCATAGTAAGAGACTGAAATCCTGGAAAGATTGATTGTTAGAGAGAGAGCAGCCTCCTTATTACTACTTTGGACCCAAGTTGGCCGACTGGTCAGGATGAATAAACCTTATGTGTCGGATATGGTTAAATATATAGCGTTTCCCTCTTTATACCAGAAGATAGTCAACCAAGCCTTCTGATTTGACCCTTTTATCAACTAAAACTATTCAAGCTTGCCTGTCAGTCAACTCTCAGTCAGGTAATTGTGGCTTCTTGACTTATCAGCCATCCTATCCACTCATCAGCACTACCAGAACAGTGAAAGACATTGCCGAGACCTTGCATCAGTCTGCGTGAGCTGTCCACTTTCTGACATTTCAAAGAGGAGTACTTCAAAACAACGTGAGAGGATGAGGAACCCCTTCATATTCTCTCTCTCTCTCTCTGTGCATCTTTCCATCCCTCTCCTCTTGACACTTTCACAGTAGTTGAAAGTGAGCGTCTAGCCCCCACAGAGGAGAGACGAAAGCGGAGCTTCTTCTTTCAGCAACTCATTAGCTTGTTCTATTTCCCCATTTTTTTTTAACTTCTCCCCTTGTATGTATTTTGGATTTAAAACTGTGCGCCATGATTAAACATGACTTTTTTTTTAAAGCCTATGTGTGACACGCAGATACACATGCACATAGTCTACACAAGGTGCTTAACTAGTAATCCCAATTTGCCCAGGGATATTGCCTTATTGCCTCCAACTGCAGGCGGTTTAGGGGCTTTAGCAAAGTGATATTAGTAATGGCTCAGGGTTTCTTAGCCCAATTAACAAGCAAAGGAAAGCTAGCGCTCGCTTGCTGGATGTGCTCATTAGCATAATAAAAAGAGAGCACTGGAAGTGTAGTAAAGAGTGCTTAATTTCCACTGGGGCATTCTGGGAGAGGCTGTGCAGGCCCTTCGCTGCCATATTTAATTCACATTTTACTACCAGGGAGGTTGTAGGGTGCTTCGTTCTTGAAAAACCATCATTAGGACCTGACTTTCTACATCGGTGGGTGTTAAATTAACATTGCCAGGGTGTGTTTAGTAATGAAAAGTGTATTTCTCTGTGTTATTTTTTATTTTATTTTTTTTGACAGAGAAAATTAATCTGGTAATGATTCAGGCTAGGTCGCTTGTCATTTATGGATAATTTCAAATCTCCGGAGGAATAAAATTGTCCCATAATATGGCAAGCCACTGAGCTTGATTTGCTGTCCTAGTCCAGATGATCAACCTGAGACATATTTGAAGTGATCCAATCAGAGCCTGAAAATCGTTTCAGTGACTCTTTGTCGGTGAAAAGTTTGTTCATTATTCATGAGTTTTGCTTTAAAAAGCCGGACTATCGAATGTGTATGTTAAACAGACTATCAGACAGTCTGTTTATCCTGAAACAGATGGATCTCTCAGTACCAGAAACCAACACCGATGCAGCTAACCTCAATTAGGCTTAGCTCTACCTCCCCTTTGCTGAAGAGGGTGTGGGTAGAGAGGTCTTGTGGGGAGCAGGCTGCTGAGTACCAACTCATGGTGTCTGATTGGGATAAGACCATGAAAGACGCTCAGATCACAGGCTGACGTCCTAATGCAGAAAATTAGCCAAGCCTAGAGTCCTTTCATGTGTCTCATTTAGATAAGATTAAATGGCGGGACCTCGTCTGACTCTCACTCTGTGATGTGGCACCGTTTGATCTCCGTCTCGCCTTCCATTAGTCAGGTGATGGGCAGGGCTTCTTTAAGCTTGTGGAAGTTCTAATGTCAGGATCTAAAGACAAAGTTTGGAAGATAGGGTCATGAGGGTGGGGGGGTGGAGAGATGGCCGGGGTTTGTGTGTATGGGGGGGGTTGTCTGGGTGAAATCAGAAAGGTGTTCCTGTTTCTATTTTTATTTATTTTTTTGTTATCACTTCATTTCTTAGTTAAATTAATCAAGGTTGGGCGTACGACCCATTGGTCAACGTTCATCTCCACTACCCTGAAGCCCAGAATTCCACTCTGCTCCTTGTGTAATTCCAGATCCGGCCACAAGATGGAGCCACTCTCCTGTCCAGAGCGCTGTTCCTAAACCAGAGGAATGTTGTGGGAAAGTCAAACCAGCTCGTCAGGGTTTAGCAGATCACACAGGAAGGCTTTGGTGTGTAGCATACGTGCCGACTCCAGCCTCTTGCATGTCACTTGAAGATCAGGTGTCAAAAACGTATAATACTCTGACATTGTTTGTTGGCCTCGACTTGGCTTGTGGGTGGGGGTGGTGTTCTTGACATCAACCTTCAGGTTGACTCAGCAATCAGCACCCCTGGAGTCAGGTTCACTGCAAAAAAAAAATTGGGAGTGGTTTCTGGCTTTCAGTAAATAGTGCGTAGTTTTTTGGCTGCACTTTTTTTCCATGAGTCCAAAAGCCCATCTTTCACCCTTTGCTCTCTCTCTTTGCTTGGCTTTCCCGCCGCCCCCCTTCTTCCTGCCCCGAGACTTCTGTCTTCCATCTGTGTGCTTTTCATCCACACATGAAACCTCTTAACTCTGCCTCCCCTCCTCATCCCTCCATTTTTCTCCCTCCCTTTAAGTGTGACAATAACATTGTCCTTGCAGTTGCAGCAGACATCAATCGATGCTGGTGCAAACGGCACAGGTCGCTTATTCACAGGCCAGAGTGTTTCCACTGATCTTGCCTCCAGGTGGTGTTGGGTCTCGGTGGAGGGTGAGCGGAGGCGGAGGGATGTTTGTGTCTCGGGGCCGGGCGGCTTTTCTGGGGGTGCCTGAGGCCAAGACATGTGCCCACTGGCTCTGCACCTGGAGGTCAGGCTGGCGTATGGATGTCAGGCTGTTTTAATCAACCAGACCGCAGCAGCCGAGACGCCGCGCTCTCTTCTCCCCTTCCTTCATTGTGTGTGTGTGTGTGTGTGTGTGTGTGTGTGTGTGTGTGTGTGTGTGTGTGTGTGTGTGTGTGTGTGTGTGTGTGTGTGTGTGTGTGCGTGCGTGCGTGCGTGCGTGCGTGCGTGTGTGTGTGTGTGTAATGCTGACCTGTATTGCTTTGATCTCTGGTTCTCAGACTTCAGACACATCTGATTCAATTATCCTCATCCACCTGTTGACTTTGAGGCCCAGGATTGCAAAGCTTGGCCCCTGTATCCAGGTTTCACAAGTGTGTAGACCTGAGTCTGTGTGCGCTATGTAGATAGACACACAATCCAGGTTTCACAAGTGTGTAGACCCGAGTCTGTGTGCGCTATGTAGATAGACACACAGAGAAAGAAAGAAAGAGCGACAGGCCCAAGTATGAGCCAGAAGGAGTAGGTAACTGAGATGAATTGTGTTTCCAAGCTTCGATGATTTGCAAGTTTTGATCACGATTATCTCCCGACCAAGTGAAAGAATATTCATGCCTTCAGGGAAGTATTTGGATCGTGCTGCAAGTTTCTCCTTTTCGGGGCATCCGGGTAGCGTAGCAGTCTCTTCGGTTACTTACCAACACGTGAAACACCGGTTCGAATCCCTGTGTTACCTCCAGCTTGGTCGGACGTCCCTACAGACACAATTGCTTGTGTCTGCGGGTGGGAAGCCGGACGTGGGTATGTGTCCTGGTCGCTGCAATAGCACCTCCTCTGGTCAGTCGGGGCACCTGTTTGGGGGGGGGGGACTGGGGGGAATAGCGTGATCCTCCCATGTGCTACTGCCCCCTGGTGAAACTCCTCACTGTCAGGTGAAAAGAAGCGGCTGGTGACTCCACATGTGTGGGAGGAGGCATGTGGTAGTCTGCAGCCCTCCCTGGATTGGCAGAGGGGGTGGAGCAGCGACCGGGATGGCTCAGAAGAGTGGGGTAATTGGCCAAGTACAATTGGGGGAAAAGAAAGTTTCTCCTTTTAGACTTGGATATTCTTTTGCGTATCAGTTGTGTCGTGTGTCACCGTGGTACAACCTATTCATTCTTTATTTTTTTTATTTTGATGCCCCTTTTTGTTACTGATGTTGACGGGATGCGTGTCTCCATGAGAAGTGCAGTAAGTTTCCAAATGTAAGGGCTTGGACTAGACTTTGATTTTGATGGTTTTGCTTTCATAACTGTCTACAGATTTCTTTATTTAGTTTGTTAGATATCGCCCGGCTGCCAGTTTCTCCTCCAGAGATTATCCACTGCAGAGGCAGCCGAGAAGTCTCATTTTTTTGGAAAATTTATTTCTGATTTTTCTCTTTTTCTCCCATTTTAGTGGCCAATCGATCCCTATTTTAGTTCAAACACCCACCCTCGTACTGCATGCGTTCCCCAACTGCATCTCTCCGGCCAGCAGTCTGGAAGGAGATGCCTCGCGACTTCCGTGACAAGGCAAATCCAGGCCGAACCACTGCTTTTTCCAACACACACAGAGACGCTTTCATGTGACAAACACAAGCCAATTCCACCCCCCTCCTGAAGACAGTGCTGCCAATTATTGCTGCTTCATCGAATCTGGCCATAGTCGGATATGACGAGAGTGGGGCGCGAACCCCGGTCCCCAGTGGGCAAGTGCATCGACCGAGAAGTGTCTTAAACATACAGGGTACTGGCAAACGGTAAACAATCTTTACGGAAACGCTGACCATGCCAGTCCTCTTTATGTGTTTGTAAAAAAAAAAAAAAACATTACAAGGTCATTGTTTCAGTGTTTTATGACAAGTGCTCATCATCAGTCCTCAAAACGACAATCCTGAAGTTTGTACATGTGTTGAATCACCTTGCTGGTATGTGTAAGATGAAACCTAATCCACAAATATCCAAATTGTGAACACTTTTGTAGTTGCTCTTTTCAATGGTTACTGTTTGGTAGGACTTCCATCCGTCCTTCCATTATCCAAACCGCCTATCCAACTCAGGGTCGCGGGGATGCTGGAGCCTATCTCAGCAGTCATTGGGCGGCAGGCGGGGAGGCACCCTGGACAGGCCGCCACGCCATCACAGGGCTGACACATTCACACCTGGGAATATTGAGAATGGCTGATTGACCTGACATACATGAGAGTCCATTTAATGTCTTCACCATAGCAGTCAAATCCAGAAGAATGAGGCAGGTAGCGGACTAAACTTTTTACTGTGCCAACAGATATTAAAACATCAAAAGCTGGGGGCGTCTGGGTAGCATAGCAGTCTATACTGTTGCCTACCAACATGGGGATCGCCGGTTCGAATCCCCGTGTTACCTCCGGCTTGGTCAGGGGGGTGAGGGGGAACTCGGGGGAATAGCATGATCCTTCTACGCACTACGTCCCCCTGGTGAAACTCCTCAGTGTCAGGTGACAAGAAGCATGTGGTAGTCTGCAGCCCTCCCCGGATCGGCAGAGAGGGTGGAGCAGTGACCGGGACAGCTCAGATGAGTGGGGTAATTGGCCGGGTACAACTGGGGAGAAAAACAGGGAAAAAATCCACAATCCACACAAAAAAAACCCAAAAAACATCAAAAGCTTAAACTCGGGTTCGACCGTATTTTCGTTTTTTTGGAATTTTCCCCCTTTTTCTCCCCAATTGTATTTGGCCAATTACCCCACTTTTATGAGCCGTTCTGGTCGCTGCTCCACCCCTTCCGCCGATCCGGGGAGGGCTGCAGACTACCACATGCCTCCTCCAATATATGTGGAGTTGCAAGCCACTTCTTTTCACCTGACAGTGAGGAGTTTTGCCAGGGGGAATGTAGCGAGTGGGAAGATCACGCTATTCCCCCCAGTTCCCCCTCCCCCCTGAACAGGAGCCCTGACTGACCAGAGGAGGCGCTAGTGCAGCGACCAGGACACATATCCACATCCAGCTTCCCACCCGCAGACCCGGCCAATTGTGTCTGTGGGGACCAAGCCGGAGGTAACACAGGGATTTGAACCAACGGTCCCCGTGTTGGTAGGCAACAGAATAGACCACTACACTACCGGGATGCCCCTCGACTGTATTTTCTTGTCTGGTGGTGGATAATGTGATACAGCAGCACTGACAACTGTTTCGTATCAAACGGATTTCTGCATTTTGCAGTGGTCAAAGTTTGAATTTAATTCAAAATTAATTTTGAATTTCTGTTTCCATAATATGGTTCATTCTATTTAGACAATAACATGTAAATAAAAAGAATCTTCTTGGCTCCTTGGACAGATGCTTCATATCTGATATCTGCTCAGAGACCTCGGAGTCACTGCGCCCCCGCCCCCATGTAACTGACCTGCCCGTGGCAAAAAAAGGCTTAGCATTCCTTGTAGGTGGTACATAAAAAAAGAAAAAAATGAAATAGGGAGACAAAACATAGTTGAGTGTTTAAAATGGTGCCCCCTAGGAAAAGAGATTTGATGTCTTTATTAGATGACAGCAAATTCTTTGCTTGTCCTACGTTCTCCTCTGTTCTCTAACAGCTTCATTCAGTCAACATTAGAGGGCCATTACTGCCTCAAGTGTTTGCTATTAATGAGATAGCTAGCTCAATTACATGCATGTGTGGGCGTTTGTGTGCCTGTGTGTGCATGTATGCATGCATGAAGTTGTGAGTTAGTGAGCCAGTGAGAATAAGCAGAGCCCCTGTTGGGCTGCTGGTTTAAAGCATGATGGACATGATGAGAGACAATGATTGAGGCGTGTGTTTATCGAAGATTATACAAGCCACAGGCCAGTACCCTGCGGGGGGAGGAAGTGTATGAAAACACACTGATGTGTAAGCAGAGGGGGTTTATCATGTGGATAGGATGAAATGCAGACCAGAAACGGAGGAACAGATGCCAGATGTTGATCTGTGTAAATATCAACGCAAGCTGCCTACGCAAGCACATTCACACACAGACCGAGACACGCATGTACACAGTCTGTTAAAATGTCAGTGGTATATCTCTCTCTCTCTCCCTCTCTCTCTCTCTCTCTTGCTCTCTCTCTCATCTTTTCAGGAGGAGGCTATATGAGAAGTCCCCATCTCCACCCATGGCCTCTAGTTCACTCAAGCACTGTTCCAGAGAGGACCCCAAAATGGTCAGTTTATTGTTCTTCTTCATATCTGTGCACCTCTTCCTGGTTGGCCTGCCAAATTTCAAGATACCACAAGTAGGAGCTATTGATAGCACGTCTTAATGCCTGCAAAAAATATCCTGTTGCGTCAAACAGTGGCAATATTTCTTTACTTTTAGCCTTTAACACTAGAACGACCAAGACGATCTTTATGACCGTTTTGGATTTTCAAAGTTTAATAACTTTGTGGGGGGGGGTACAGACCTGCCGCTCCCTGAATGCTCCTAAAACTGCATATATTTGCATTAAAATGAGTTTCAGATCAACTGCACACAAAAAAGTTATGACAAGCTCTACCTAAAACGACCATGAGCAGTCAAAATGATGGCTTGTAATTTGCGCATCATCATGTGCATCATGTGACTATTTACGATGTGTATTGGTCATGTCATTTCCTTCGCGAAGTTAATTGCTCTGTCCCAGAAACACACAAGCATTCTCCAGTGCAGAGTAATAGTCTCAACTTGATTTTTGATTATTTCCAACATGTCTGGTTACAGACGCCGTTACAGACCCACCATGACTACCACCGAGGCATTGTAGTATTTACAGGCGTCGGACAGTGGCCATTTAAATCGTTTGAAAAATAGTATTAAAGTTGTTAAAATGTTAATTTTGGTGTCAATCGTTTCTTAACAGACATATTAACATATGCAATGTATTAATATTTCAATTCGGTCTTTATCTTGACTGAATATAGAGTTTAAAAACCAATTGTCGTGTTGATCACCTGTAGTCGTTTTAGGTAGGAGTGAAATCCCAGTCGTTGTAGTGTTAATGTGGTCAAATATAGACACTCCTGGACTCATTTCCCCAAGAAACTGGAAGAACATTCCTCTGGTGGATGAAGTTATGCAGCACTTAAGGGAAATAATGAAATGTGAGGACAGAGGGCAGCCAATGCAAAGCTGATGATTGCAACCACATTAGAGTGACATTGAGGTAAAATTGTTTGGGGCTGACTTAAATGTTCCCGTTGGAGTGGAAGGCTGCGTGTCATGAACTTGCCTCTTGGAGAATTTAATGACCTCATCACAGGTGCAAACTTCAAACTTGACTTCTTATCTAAGCATAATGATAAGCACACGCTTTGTTACCATCAAAGGATCATGAATCTATTGGGTTGTGACTATTGTCCTGTGAATACAATGCACATATGTTCCCTTGGCCTAACCTTGAGTATGTCCGTGGCCACATCCATTTTAGGCCATTCAGTTATCAGTGTTCAACACAATGAGTTGAATTCCTGGTGCGATACAGAAACCGTGACACCGTGCTTTGTACAGTCGGCGGTCCACATACTGTGCATTCCGAGATATAGAAAAGAAACACTTATGCTGTTTGTACAAGGGTGAGGCATTGGGACCGTAATGCTCTTTTAATCAGTGGTGGTACTGAATCCTTCGCTGTTCCATTCATCGATTTCTTTCTGGCGGTCCAGTTACGTTAAGCTACGCCCAAGGTCCACACTCCACCTGATCCTAATCATATTCAACAACATCTCCCCTTTCTCTGTTGCTCTCTCTCTTCCTGGTACTACCTACTAGATATTTCCGATCTTTTTGAACCTGTAGCCCACCTTAGATGAAGGTAAACCGATCTTATATCAACACCACCCTGGAAGCCTTCGGCCAGCTATGCATAAAACAAGTCCAGAATTCCCCTGGTAACAAAAGTCAATGAAGAAACAAGGATGACAAGCGGTGTAGCTGCAACCCAACCGTGGAATTTACTGTCAGATAGGGTGGGAGCGGGACGGTGACGGAAATGATGTGGAACTGCCAAAACATCTGGAGCAGTGTTTGGAGAGAGGGAAGAGAAGACAGGGAGAAGTGTGGAGAGAGAGAGAGCGACTGAGAAAGAGAAGGGGTAAAGGGCAGAGGGATGGAGTGAACAGAATGTACAGATTTCGGAGCAACATATATGTCGTCTCTCCGTGTATATCTGCATTGGTGGTAGTGGTTAATTTTTGGGAAGAACTGAAAATGAATTTGTTGTGTAAAAATATTTGGGCTTAATTATCAAGTTCCCCTCCCCTCCTCAGGCCAAGTTCACTGTCTAAACACCTTCACTTCTCTCAAGCATCCTGTGTAATCACTCAGAATTTTCAGATATCTTTTCCCTGTCCATTTCCTCCGCCAGATGGACAGGAAGATGAAGTCAGATGTATCTCCTGACGCCAGCGACCTGGAGGCTCGCCTCAACAGCTGGAACCTGGGGGTGGGTGAAAAGGCATGCCCAGAGGCTCTGGGCTGCACACAGGGATTCGTACCACAGGTCGGTTAGCAAACCACAGTTCGGCTTTCATCAGCAGCAGCAGTGAAATGAAACGACGACCCTCGGCCAATGTCACGACGGGGTTGCTCAAACAAAAACATTCGTAGCAAAGCTGCTAAACTGTCGATCATCCTTTGTTAGGAATTTGCACCACACTGAGCAACGTTTGTCCTCTTACTGAATCTGCCTCTTCTAGTTGCCCCTTTCTTTGATTTCGTGGGGCAGGAGGAGCATTTGTGTAAACTGAAAATTGGAAGATGTGTACCTTTCTTATCTTCTCTGTCAAGAGTGCCCTGGGCCAGGGCTTGATAAAGACTGCCCTCCTGGCTTTTATTCCCTCATTTATGCCATATCTTCTCCACCTGCATAACATTTATCTCTCTGCATTTCTCCGCCTTATTTTTTTTTCTTTACACCAACTCTTTCTCTCTGTGGCATTCTCACCATGTTGCTTATTTTATATATATAACTTTGTTAAAAGAAACATTCAACGGCAGGGAAAGCGCTCAACAAATAAGGAGCAAAATAATCCACCGAGTCAAGTAAGTTGTTTATGAGATAGTACAAGCCTGTTTCATGCCATAAACAATCATTTGCTTATGGCATGAAACAGGCTTGTACTGTCTCATAAACAACTTACTTGACTCACTGGATTTTTATATATATATATATATATATATATATATACAGGTATATATATATACAGGTATATATATATATATATATCTTCTTTTAGCTTTTCCCCTGTTTTTCAGGGGTTGCCACAGAGGATTTTACAGTTTCCATCAGGAACCTCTGAGGGCACAGCACCAATGCTGGCCGTTGTTAATGCGGGCCTCGACCGATCCAGGATGGTCTTGTCAATCCGCATTCTGATTTGGCAGAGTTTTATGTCGGATGCCCTTCCTGACACAACTACTAACCCTATGGACGGGGGCACAGGTAAAGCGCTGGATGCCATCTCAGTATTCATGGACTTGCACCCATGCCTGTCGCCATCTATATAATTACTCTCTCACCCTTTTTCAAGTGGTTTGTGTCGCTTTCTCAAGCTCGGGTCCTCTACCAGAGGCCTGAGAGTTTGAGGTTCTGTGCAGTATCTTAGCTGTTTTTAGGACTGCGTTCTTCTGGACACAGACCTCAGATGTGGTTTCTGGAATCTGCTGGAGCCACTCTCCCAGTTTGGGGGTCACAGCCCCTAGGGCTACTGTGATTAATGGGAAGACTGTGTATTTCACCTTCCACATCCGATCTAGTTCTTCCTTCAGCCCATGGTATTTCTCTAGCTTCTCATGCTCTTTCTTCCTGATGTTGCCGTCGCTCTGAATTGCTACATTGCTCACTACTGCTGTCTTCTGTTCCTTGTTGATCACCACAATGTCTGGTTGGTTAGGCAGCACCTGCTTGTCAGTCTGGAACTTGGAAGTCCCACAGCTCTGCCATTCTCAACCATCTTTGGCAGTCTCCCATTTGGACTTGGGGACTACCAGTCTGTATTCCGTACAGATGTTCCTGTACACTATCTGAGCCACTTGGTATTTCAGCGTACGCTTTCCCAGCTAGCATTTTACACCCTGCTACTAAATTCTGGACTGTCTCAGGGGCATCTTTGCACAGCCTGCTTTTTGGTCTTGTCTGGTGTGGTAGACCTCTGCCTCAACCAATCTGGTGCTGAGTGCCTGTTGTGCTGCTATGATCAGAGTGTCTGTGCTGTTCTTCAGGCCAGCCTTTTCTAGCCACTGGTAGGACTTCTCGATATCAGCCATGTCTTCTATGTGTTGATGGTATATCCCATGGAGGGGCTTGGTCTTCCATGATTTCTCCTTTTCTCCTTCCTCCCCACTCTCTGCCTTCTGCTGCCTGAGGTACTCACTCAGCAGTTCGTCCTGGGGGGCCCTCGTTCTGAAGTACTCGTGACTGTTCCTTTTTTCATCCTGGATAGTGGCTCTGAGACTCACTAACCCTCAGCCCCCGTCTTTTATTTATTTTATTTTTTGGGGGTAGGATTTTCCCCCCTTTTTTCTCCCCAATTGTATCCGGCCAATTACCCAACTCTTCCGAGCCGTCCCGGTCGCTGCTCCACCCCCTCTGCCAATCCGGGGAGGGCTGCAGACTACCACACGCCTCCTCTGACACGTGTGGAGTCGCCAGCCGCTTCTTTTCACCTGACAGTAAGGAGTTTCACCAGGGGGATGTAGCGTGTGGGAGGATCACGCTATTCCCTCCCAGTTCCCCCTCCCCTTCAAACAGATGCCCTGACCGACCAGAGGAGGCGCTAGTGCAGTGACCAGGACACACACCCACACCCAGCTTCCCACCCGCAGACACGGCCAATTGTGTCTGTAGGGACGCCTAATCAAGCTGGAGGTAACACAGGGATTCGAACCAGCGGTCCCTGTTTTGGTAGGCAACGGAATAGACCATTACGCTACCCGGACGCCCAAGCCCCTATCTTATATATATATATATATATTTATTTATGTATATATTTATGTATATATACGTATGTATGTATATATTACCCACTTGCCACTTACCATTTATAGGCTTTCTCCTCTATCTTCCTGGCTTTCTTTTTCTCTCTCACTCTCCTTGATTATCCCACTCTCGTTCTTTCTCTTATTCCATGCCGCGGTAATCTGAGGTATCTATCAACAGACGTGAAGCCTTGCACTGCTCCACTACGCACTGCTCTGTGTTGAGATGCTGATAAGCGGCAGCGTTTGGCAATGCTCACCCAAGCCTCAATCTTCCAAATCAACAGATGTTCCTACACACACACACACACACACACACACACACACACACACACACACACACACACACACACACACACACACACACACACACACACCTTCAAGTTTACAGAGCGTTTAATGGCTCTGCTGCTTCAAAGTACCCAGCTACTTCATAAATTCTGCACAGCCAAGCATCTCTCCATCCAGAACATTTTTAGCTATTCCTTAGATGTTATAAAATGTACCTCATTTGTTTATTAATCTCTAATATGATAAAATAGCCAGGCATAGTCAGGATGGTAATATTTCAGTAAATATGGCCTTATAGGATAGTGGGAGGATCAATTCTGCATCCACAGATAAGAATTCCTTCATAGGAAAAAAAACTCATCTCCACTACTATCTGTCTCTATCGCTTAGCCTTTCTATTGTCTTCGGCCAAATGTGTCCGACGTTTGTCTCTAATGGGAGAGGAGTATGAGCTCACAGTGCGAGTTTCAACATAATACTTTCCCCTGTCAGTAAAACAACCGCAAGCAGCAGAGAGACCGCATCAGAGGGGGGCCTGTAAAGAGCCTTTTCTTATCTGTGAGATTTCTATCCATCTGAGTCCCTACCACTTTGCTGTCCATTGTCTGTGGTAAGGCGGGTGTGTAGGCGACTTGCTCAATGCTAGTCTGACGCTAGGAAGCCATCCATCACCCAGTGTTTGTTTGGCTGGCGAAACAGGCCTTGTGATGTGTAGTATCCTTCCTCTCCTCCGCCTGCAGTAAAGTGTTCATCCATCCATCTACGTCAGGTCCCAATGATACAGTACGCTGTGCCAGCACTAAAGCTGGACACAAGCACGTGCGTGTGCACACACACACACAGAGGAAAAAGTATATAGGTGCCAAAATTATCTCTCTCACACACACACACGGAAATATACATGAGCTGAACATTCTTTAGCACTGAACCTTATCCATCAGAGCTACTGCCTAACCTTAACCTGTACCCTAACCCTAAAGCCAAGTCCCAACCTTGAAATAGCCCCTTGAAGGAGTGAGGACCGGCAAAAATGTCCTCACTCTTATGGTTAAAAACTCACGAATATAACCGAATAAGGAAACCCACACATACACACACACATGCAGAAGAGTATGTATATAAGCAAAGACATGTATGCACACTTGCGTGCAGCAAGTCGGAGCTTATTCTAGCTCTGTGCCAGCAGTTTGCCCCACCATTTAGTCTAGTTCTTTTTCCTGTGCTGTGGGTCCTACTCAATCAAACCTGATGACTAGCTGTCTGTTGGTATTTTTAAGATACCTCATGGCATTTATTGTGCCAAGGGGATATTTAAGGGGATAGTGATAGATTCATCACTTTTTAAATGTGGATTGTGTTGCCAGTTCCGAAATTGAACCTCGAATCATGCAGGAAAGCATTCACCATATATTGTCGCAGGCAGCACTGGTGCTATTCTGCACCACCTACATTGTCTTTCTAGTGTGTGCACATATGCACATGTGTGAATGGCTAAGATATACAGTAAATCTATTTTTTGACAACCAGGATATGTTTTTTTTTGTAGAAAACTTATGATAGCCCACACAATAGCTGCCATGTTTTCACCTGCATCCCCACAACAACAGATTGTGGCTTTGCCCTTATACAGTAGCTGAGAATATTTTTTCCGCAATACCCAGGGTTCTTTCAGGTCTTACTCTCCCATTTCCCATTCAGTCTGTTTTAGCCTGGCTTGTGCTGCCTTGCAAGTTAAATCCTTCCTTTTTTACACCAAAATATTCACACTCTGCTCTTATTCCTTACCTCTTCCTCCTTCCTTCCCTCTCCTCTTCCTTCCTCACCCTCATCGTCCTCCTTGTTCTCCTCCGCCATCGCCCGCATGTTAAGAGATTAGCTGCAGAACTGTTTATTGGGCGTCGTCACTGTCATCTCCAAAGTCAGCTCAGCTGCTTTGAAAGGCCGTGATCCTGCCGCTTGTTGGCAGCCCCCACAGACAGCCCCACTGTGTGCGAGAGAGAGAGACTGTATGTTAGCTTGAGTTCACAGGAAAATATTGAGGTCATAAACATCCGTCAAGTAGTGGAAAGAAAATAGCAAACTGTCAGCAGACAGAACCGGCTTTTTGAAGCTTGTATCACTGTTAACGGGCTGCACTGATGCAGGGCTCCAAAGTTACTCGGGCCGTGTCCTGCTCACTTTCAGGTGGTTCAGGCTCTCTGTCCTCTGTTTCTTTTCTATCTCCTTTTTTTTTGCATTTTGTTCCATAATCAAAGACGATGGAGCGTTAGTATTTGGCAAGGGTGTAGACACATTTGTCTCCATCCCACAATAAATGAACCCGGGATAGTTTACAGATTAGTGGTCCTGGGTGTTGACAAAAGGGCTGCGTCAGTAGAGAAAAGAGCAACAAGAGAGCGGAAACAGAGCCGGCCACACACACAATGTCTTGAAGTGGCCCGAGGTATTCTCTCTCTGTAAACAGTACGAGCTGAGGGACGAGACACCAGCCGTTCTGCCAGGCCTTTGATGTTCCCCCCGATTGTTTATGACAAATTGAGGGTGGAGGTTAGAAGCTGGTGGCGGTGAAGTTCGGCTAGGAAAGCCAGGAGTGTGTGAAAGAGAAATGTAAGGTGTTCATTTTAAAAAAAAAGGGAAAAAAAGTGAATTATTTCTCTTTCAGATTGAAAACCCCAGGTATTTGCGAGAGAAGCCCATCCCTCTGTCTCCGGTGAGTTGTCCGGGTCCCTCGTGGTTTGCTTGTTATGCAGACATTGTCTTTGAACTCCTCAACTCCCCCAACCATTTCGCTCTCTCTTTTCTTATTTTTACTTTCACTCTCTCTCTCTCTCTCTCTGAAGATATTCAAGTTGAGCCTGGGGAGGAATAGCACCTTGGCAGAGGAGCAGGGCCCTCTATTCATACAGAGCAAAGAGGTAAGCACCGGAGTGTTCGCTGGCTAAACACGTACCATAAACCTTACAACAGACATTGCCAAATGGTGCCTCGCTGCTCATCTCCATGAGTGTCAAAATCCTACTGTCCCAGTGGTGTCTTGGGATATATAATGATGCGCCAAGAAAAGGGCCTGTATGTCTGTTGCAGTTCACCGGTAAACTGCATTTCATTACCACTTTTCAGTGTGCTCAGGCTTTGTGCACCAGCAACTGTTGAGCATGTACGAGGGCCAAAGCTCCCTTCCCTGTTTTTAAGGCATCAGAACCCCTCACAGCCACAACAGAGAACGGCCAGTGCAAGCGGTCCTTTTTAAGAAGACAAAAAACACATTGGCTCCCAGTGATGACAGTTTTTCCTTATGTGGATTTAAGCTGAAAATCCCATTGGGAAAGCATGCTTTGAAGCCTCCCACCCCACCCCACTCCATCACCTTTACTCGCACTGTTAAATATAAAACTGAGCATGACTTGGCTCTAATAGCCATGGCTTTCATGTCTCCCCGGGGAGAAGGACTCCACTCAATTAGATCAACTTTACCAGGAAAGGGCAGCGAAATAGAGAGGGGCAGAAAGGAAGAGAAAACCAGAGGGAGTGGAGATGAAGACATCCCAGTTGTAGACCTACAATTGTCTTGTTTAATGTGGTTTCATTCGTCCCTGGTGGAGAGGGATTCAGACGTTGATGCACTGAACACATGGTGACTTGCTCACATGACTGTTTATAACCAAATTTTATTAAAAAAAAAAAAGTCATGTGACATGACTTTTTCATTGACAACGAACAGCTCCGCCATGTTGGAGGACAGCAAAACCTTAGCAACCACTGTTTACACTGAAGTTCTCAAAGTTCTGGCCTAACGGTGCAAAGGATCAGATTTGATTTGAGGATTTCCGGCTGTTAGGCCAATCTCATGCAATTCCGCGATGGCTTCAATCAAGAAGTATGTACAAGCTTTAGATGGAAAACCCAAGGAGAGATATATGGAAAACTCTCACTTATCTTTATGTTAGAGCGATATGTTAACAAATTTACAAAACAAAAGCAGTTTCCCTCCCTCTCGTACTAATTATATTCAAGCCATGTAGTTTTAAGATTTAGCTCAACTGCTGATTATGATTGACACACAATTGAAAAATGTCTGATAAAATTGAAATGTTGTCTTTATTTTTAATTGCTTTTGTTTCTTTAAAAAGTATATTATAACAGTTTTATACAATGAATGATATATAACGTGAAAGTCGTATCAGTCTGAAGGAACTTCTGAGTCATATACAGTTTTCAATGCACAAGAAACCAAGGCAATCTCATCCACTGTTGTCAAACCAGCACGGTCCTTGTTACTGAGGTAGTCTGTTGGTAAAATTCCTTGTAAAATTGTAAATTTTCTCCGTACTGGGCCAATGACAGGCTCCACATGGATGCGGACAGATGCAGTTTTTCTTGTTGCCTCAATTTCTAAAGGACCAAGCTGCTTTTTCCCTTTTGTAAAAGCAGGTATCTTAACTTCTACATGATACTAATTTTTCATCTGTAAGATCTTCCTGACTTATCCTCGATATCATTTTCTTCTTTTTCCGTCTGACAACCTTCGAGTCTCTTCTCCTTGATGGCTGATTAGCTTTGGAAAGCGAAAGTAGCACTTGTTCTGCTCTCCGTCAACTCGATTGGAACAACCAAAACCAGCGCAGAAATGAACCATTGTAAAATATCGAACCACAATAGCGATTCTGTATGAATCACCTTGAAACAAATTCTGTCCAGTCCGACTGTATCCTATGGATTTGAGCCGTTGTCATCCAACGTGGCGGCTGTGTTGCTGTCATGTGATATGGGATGTAATATTAGAATAACCCATATGCTCTGAGCTCTCAGAGTTCTGCTAAGGCCAGAAGAGTACCTCCGGCTTGTTCGGGCGTCCCTACAGACACAATTGGCCGTGTCTGCGGGTGGGAAGCCAGATGTGGGTATGTGTCCTGGTCGCTGCACTAGCGCCTCCTCTGGTCGGTCGGGGCACCTGTTCGGGGGGGGGGAGGATAGCGTGATCCTCCCACGCGCTACATCCCCCTGGCGAAACTCCTCACTGTCAGGTGAAAAGACGTGGCTGGTGACTCCACATGTATCTGAGGAGGCGTGTGGTAGTCTGCAGATCGGCAGAGGGGGTGGAGCAGTGACCGGGACGGCTTGGCTGGGCACAATTGGGGAGAAAAGGAGGGAAAAAATTAAAAAAAAAACAAGAGTACCCAGTGTAGCGACATGAGGACCGGTTACATGTCACTCAGAAGCATCGGGCTTTCATGAGAGGAGGTGTTGCAGAACGGGATTGTTTTGGCTTTGGATAGAAATGGCACGGTAGGGAAAAGTGTGCGTATGAGTTGAGAAAGGAGGGGGAGAAACTTCTTGATTTTGTGTGTGTATTTGTTTGTGTGTGTGCATGCCCTCAAGAGAAAGTACATCTGTGTGTACGTGGGCATGTGTGTTCCCTCCTGCACTCACCCCAACCCCACAAGCCCAAGCAGGAGCCCCTCCCAGCAAACCTGGCTACTGTAGACTGTAGGCTTATCTGGTTTCACGGTGGTTGTTTTATGATGGGCTTTTGGTTTATGGCATATTTTTCTAGCCTCTGTGTCTCTACGCAGACCCTGCAATGACCCTGAGCACTCAGGTGGATACTGGGTGTAGATAATACACACAAACACAACAAACCCAACAGCCATTTCATACAGAGGCATTCGTTCATTAGACAAGCTGGTTTTATTCTGCCATCCTCTCAAACAAAACTCGCCTTTATTGTCTCCTTGTGCCTGTTTTCTACTGTTACATATTAGGATCTGCTATTTGCTAAACCTTCCCGACAGAGGGTGGACGGAAATGTGTCTGTGGCTTATAAAGGTCTATAGGAGACCTTCTTTTTCTCTGAAGCATCTGACACTTAAGATGTCCTCCTGTAAATTGAGTCATCATTAGCAATTAAATAGGATGCAGGTGGATTGCGGGAAATGCAAGCCCTGGAGGAGTGTGCCGTGACCACACACACACACACACATACACACACACACTGATTCAACTTTCTTTGACACACAAACACACACACTCACTCCGTATAGACCTGTGTGCACAAGTTCACATGCAGGCATGCACATACAGACATAATGTGTGTATATTTCTTTAAAAAAACAGGCCATGGGCAGAACAGCACTCATGCACAAACTCTCTCTCACACACACACACAGACTAACTTCGTTCAGTGATATACTTCCTTAAACGAACCCTTCCTTAAGGTTTCTGATTCCCCCTACCACCATAACCATGTCATCCTCAGCAGCCACATTAAGCCTTTCAGTGGAACCATAGGAGCCTCGCCCGGCTGTGCCATTGCGTGGCTGTCTTGGCCTGTTCCAGGAAATGACACAGTGACATCACTTCCCTTTAATCCCCAAAGCCAAGTGGGAAATTTACTCCTGGTTGAGGCGTGATCTGCACCACATGTCGTTAAGCCTCCGGCGGCTTAACAGACATCTCAGTTCTCACACCAGGCTCATCCTCCCACTAAGCTACCGACTGCATTGATAAGAATGCTGACTGTTCTTTTCCTATGGAACAATGAATGGCAGCTGAGAGACTCCACCACAAGCCGCCATAGCTTTTGAGTCACTTAGCTCATATGTTTGCTCATGTGTTTTTTAGCTTCTAGGCGAGTTGACGGAAAAAAATGTCTCGCAGGAGTAGCATGGTCCTGCTAATCCTTCAGCACGCCCTAGCTGGGCTCAGTCACACAACACTGGTGTCAGAATTGGGCCTTTACTGGGGAATTCTATTGCGACTGATGAGTCAGGCCTAGCCATAGGGCCAGAGTGATTGGGTTACAGTAGAAGATACAGACAGGCTGATAAGCTCTACTTGTGTGCGAGTGTGTGTGTGTGTGTGTCTGTGTGTGTGTCTGTGTGTGTGTGTCTGTGTGTGTGTCTGTGTGTGGTGAATGTTAGTTCTTCAAAGTAACTTCTTGGTACCCTAGGGGTTGTTTCCAGTGGGCAAAGCATGAAAGATTGCATGTGCAAAGGCCCAACTGGTCACACATTAATAGCCACAGCTTGGCCGAGCCTCTGACTCTGAGGATCAGTCCCCTTTTCTTTCCGATGCCATCATGATGCTATCTCTCCCATCTATAGATCCTCTGGGACGGAGCCGAGCTCTCGGTCTGTGATTCAGAGGGCCAGCCCCGTCTTATCTGATAGTTTTACAAAGCTTAAAAGAAGCCTGGCACAAAGCCTCGGTAGTTTAAAGGGGACCAGCTCTGTAGTTTTAGCTTTCAACAAGGCAGTCCCGCAAGCAATTGCATGGGATTATTTGTGTCTTTGTTGGCACGAGCCTTCCATAATGATGAAGTTATTTTGGAGTTCTGTGCATGAGTGATTCTGTTGTGTTGTTGTTGTATTGTTGATTTTGGAGGACAAAATTCCCTGGAATAGTTAGGCTGATTCAAAACCCAGGACAGCGACATATTATTTGACTCTTTAACTGGACGAGTAATTTTTTTTCCTATGGCTATATATTCAGTTTTTCCTGTAAATGTTATCCATGTTCAATATCATGTCATGTCATCCCAGTAAATTAACTTGTGAGTGTGTGGAAATGGCATGCAGCTGTAGATTGACTATCCAAGAGATCTTTGTTTACTAAGGATAGAAGATGCACGAGGACAGGTGACGAAGATGATGCACGAATGTAACCTTGCTTTTTGGAGCCAAACAGTTAGCCCCCCCCCCCCCCCCCCCCGAGGAAAGAGGCCCTGACCTCGACGCCGGTTTTCAGAGTGGCAAAAAAAAGCAGCTGTCTCTGTCTTCTATCTGCATTCCCTCTTTTCTCCCTCTCACACAGCCTCTCATCCTCTCAAGAGCAAAAGTGTCAGAAAACATGGCGTTTTACATCTCTACAACTCTGGAGGGGTGGGGGTGGGGGGCTTTGCTACCCAGCCGGGCCGATTGAAGGCGTCTCAGAGGCCTAAGGTGTAATGACAATCCCTTCCTCCACCCTCCTTCGCCGACGCCTTTATAAACAAGTTTCAAACACCCCTGATCTAGTTTGACAAACTTTCTCCAAAAAGCATTTGAAGAGGTGATGAGAAAGTGACACCCCCACATGTTTTTGTCTTTTTTCATCTTATTTTTTTTAGGCGCCAGCAGAAACAGCTCTTGACTTTTTCTTCTGTGCTTCAATCAGTGCCGTGTCTTTGTCTTTCTCCATTTCTCTCTCTCTCTCTTTCCCTCTTACTCTTGCCTTCTCTCGCTCTTTCCTTTTTCACTCTGTGAGATCTCCTGTGGTCCCCTTCATTGCACAAGAAATGGTGGTAAATCAAGGAAAAGGGGGGCGCCATGAAAGAGACAGAATACTTCGTAAGGCCTTTTCTGGAGGGAAGGATATAGTGCGCACATGTAGTTGAAGTGTAGTGAGATAATGAGGAGCGCCATCTACAATGCTTTGCAGACATTCTTCAGTAGTTGAAGTTAAATTCAACTTTTAGATTTAAACATGGCACACAATGGCTATTCAAAGTGAGTGAGCTGCATTGCTGGGTCCTCAGCAAAATGTGTTCTTTTTGTAGATGTACAGCAGTTCTTTTTGGTAGCTGTTTGGGAGTCTGCCGTCTCTCTCACACACACACACACACACACACATATATATATATATGTACAGATTAGCCAAACATTAAAACCACTGACAGGTAAGTGAATAACATTATCTCATTACAGTGGCACCTGTCAAGGGCTGGGATATATGAGGCAGCAAGTGAACAGTCAGTTCTTGAAGGCGACGTGTTGGAAGCAGGAAAATGGGCAAGCGTAAGGATCGGAGTGACTTTGACATGGGCCAAATTGTGATGGCTAGATGAATGTGTCAGAGCATCTCCATAACAGCAGGCCTCATGGGGTGTTCCTGGTATGCAGTAGTCAGTACCTACCAAAAGTGGTCCAAGGAAGGCCAACCAGTGAACTAGCAACAGGGTTATGGTCGCCTAAGGCTCATTGATGCGCATGGAGAGTGAAGGCTAGCCCATCTGGTCCGATCCCACAGAAGAGCTACTGTAGCTCAAACTGTTGAAAAAGTTAATGCTGGCTATGATAGACAGGTGTCAGAAGACGCAGTACATCACAGCTTGCTGTGTATGAAGAGTGGTCAGAGTGCCCATGATGACTCCTATCCACCACAGAAAGTGCCTACAATGGACACGTGAGCCTCAGAACTGGACCATGAAGCAATGAAAGAAGGTGGCCTGGTCTGATGAATCACGTTTTCTTTTACATTATGTGGATGGCTGGGTGCGTGTATGTCGTTTACCTGGGGAAAAGATGGTTCCAGGATAAACTATGGGAAGAAGACAAGCTGTTGGAGGCAGTGTGATGCTCTGGGTAATGTTCTGCTGAGAAGCCTTTGGTCCTGGCATTCATATGGATGTTGCTTTGACACGTACCACCTACCCAAACATCATTGCAGACCAAGTACACCCCTACATGGCAATGGTATTCCCTGATGGCAGTTGCCAGTTTGAGCAGGATAATCCACCCTGCCACACTGCAAAAATTGTTCAGGAATGGTTTGAGGAACTTGACAACGAGTTCAAGGTGTTGCTTTGGCCTCCCAAGTTCTCCAGATCTCAATTCAATCGAGCAGCTGTGGGATGTGCTGGGAAAAACAAGTCTGATCCATGGAGGCTATCTATCTATCTATCTATCTATCTATCTATCTATCTATCTATCTATCTATCTATCTATCTATCTATCTATCTATCTATCTATCTATCTATCTATCTATCTATCTATCTATCTATCTATCTATCTATCTATCTATCTATTTATCTATCTATCTATCTATCTATCTATCTATCTATCTATCTATCTATCTATCTATCTATCTATCTATCTATCTATCTATCTATCTATCTATCTATCTATCTATCTATCTATCTATCTATCTATCTATCTATCTATCTATCTATCTATCTATCTATCTATCTATCTATCTATCTATCTATCTATCTATCATCTATCTATCTATCTATCTATCTATCTATCTATCTATCTATCTATCTATCTGTCTCTCTCTCTCGCTGTCTCTCTCTGTCTCTGTCTCTCTCTCTGTATATATATATATATATATATATATATATATATAAGAGGTTTAATGCACACATGTGTAGCTTTAGAAACAACCGTTTAAAGAATGCAACATCTTTAAGCCGTTATATTTGGTCTTTGGCGGACAGAAACATTAATTATTCAACCACCTGGAATCCTCTCCAAAGAACAAAACATATTCAACCAGTAGTAAAATGTGCCACCTATGTCTGACTGACAAATATTGTATCATTTGCAAACCAGAAATGTCCACATTGAATAACAGGAATGATTTGGCCAGCAGCTGCAGACATAGATATAAGCATCTATTTTGTAATTATAAATAAATCATGACAATAGACAAATACCAACCACCACCGCCCCCAACTGGGCCGTTAGCGATCACATGTTTTTGAATGTCGCACCTCTCCCCTCCCCATTGGACATTGTGCACGTGATGTGCATGACTCACTGGATTATTTTGCTCCTTATTTGTTGAGCACTTTCTCTACCGTTGAGTGTTTCTTTTTAACAAAGTTATATATATACACACACACACACAAACACACATATATTAGGGCTGTTGCGATATTTGATTTTCAGTACACGATTATTTTAGCCAAAATAATATAGAAAACTTGGGAAAAAATAATTTTATCAGTCATATTCATCTTTAACTTTGTTTATTCTGCGTTTTCACTCTTTTTTTGGCAAATGAATTACACTCAAAATACGAGTGTAGGGAGGTGGAGAGAGTCTGTAACCATAACTGTACAAAAAGAACAATTACACTTAATGCATAGTGAAAAGGCAACCAGATGAACTGATAAACAAAAGATCCATGGGGCCTAACATCTGCCATCAATACAATTTCAACTGAAACAAACAAACTTGCGGGGAGCAGGGGACAGACAGTTTTTGTGTGATACCACAGGCTGACAACTAACCACACTGATATACTGTGATTTAATGTCCACTGACCATGTCCTTACATAACTTTTAGCTCTTTCCATTTTACATGACAAGGTTTTGCACAGCAATAGTAGCCACACACTGTGGTAATAGCTAGCTAGTGTCGCGTTTGACCAAGTTTAACCCAGCGGTCTGAGTCAATGTCAAACCCCACAAAGAATACATACATTCAGAATGCACATGTCCCCTGGTTACACATTCACACCTAGAGACAATTTAGTACAGCCGATTCACCTGACCTACATGTCTTTGGACTGTGGGAGGAAACCCACGCAGACACGGGGAGAACATGCAAACTCCACACAGAGGATGACCTGGGACAGCCCCCAAGGTTGGACTACCCCGGGGCTTGAACCCAGGCCCTTCTTGCTGTGAGGCGACCACGCTAACCACTGCGCCACCGTTGCCGCCTAACACAATATCAATATTTCATTTAGTAAAGTTCACGGTTATCGTCAATACCGGTATATTGCGACACCCCAAATATATAATATATTTATATATATAGATATGTGTGTGTGTATATATGTATATGTAGATAGAGATATATAGACCCTTACAGTAGGTTCCCTGTGACTTATGAAAGAAAAGGTCAAATGAGGTTTGTCTGCATCCAACGAGGGTAAGAGAATTATTTTCTCTCACTTCATTACTTTGATGGCTGGAACTAACAAGACTTAGCTTGGGGATGTTGTTAGATGCTGGCGTGCTTACACGCACAAATGCGTGTGAGTTTGGAACATACACAGGCACACAGTTAAACAAGCCCAAGTGGAGTTTACCAAAGGAAGAACATTCTTACCACTCAGCCAGTTTGATTTCTACACCAACACAGCCAGTGACTCAACGGCATGAGTAACGGCTTCAAGCTGAGCAGCCGCTCGTTTTTTTATTTGAGCCATTTGATGTGGACAAACTACTGTTTTTGCCCTGGTTATGTTGTGCCTGAGGCATATGAGCACATGTTCTCATTTGTTTACCCACATTTTGTGTTTGAGAGCACACTGGTGAGTTGAGAGTGCACGTAATGTGTAATCAACATAATGTGATCTTTATTTTTAAAAACTTTTTTTTTTCTTCTCCCCAATTGTATCTGGCCAATTACCCCACTCTTCCGAGCCGTTCCAGTCACTGCTCCAACCCGTCCGCCGATCCGGGGAGGGCTGCAGACTGCCACATGCCTCCTCCGATGTGTGGAGTCGCCAGCCGCTTTTTTTCACCTGACAGTGAGGAGTTTCGCCAGGGAGACGTAGCGCGTAGGAGGATCACGCTATTCCCCCCAGTTCCCTCTCCCCTGTGATTGGGCGCCCCCCCCCCCCGACCGACCGACCGACCAACCAACCAGAGTAGGCGCTAGTGCGGCGACCAGGACACATACCCACATCCAGCTTCCCACCTGCAGACACGGCCAATTATGTCTGTAGGGACGCCCAACCAAGCCGGCGGTAACACGAGGATTCGAACCGCCGATCCCCGTGTTGGTAGACAACGGAATAGACCGCTACGCTACCCGAACTCCCCTCATGCTAATTTTTTAAGCTGTGATTGAGATGACAGTATTGATGTGGCCAGCCGAAACTCCTCAGGCAAGTTGTTCCAGATCTGGAAGTGGTGATTACCGAGCCAGATAGCCTCTTGTTTTCATTCTAGACTTTGTTTATTCGTAGTCCTTACAGCCGCCATGTCTCTTGGCTCTGGAAAAATGTTACACTCACATAAGGCCTTCAGGGGCATCATCAGGGGCAGTTGCCATGACTGGGGGGTGCCACTTATCCCTCCGCCCTCAGGTTTGTCAGGTTCCTCCATCCTGCCCTGTGCCTTGAGGGGGAAACACACAAGTGAGCCAGTCATGTGGTTCTACAAAACCATCGGCGGTGTTTCAAAGCGAACGGGAGACTCGCCCGGGGGAAGAGGCCCTGTGTTCCAGTGTGTTAGTCAGAGTGCAGCCGCAGCCGAATGAAACGCATCCTGCCGCCGTGTCCTGCTTAATGGAGTGGGCAACAGCGAGGCGCCAAGTCAATAAAAATGACTGGAGAGAGAAGTTTAATAGCAACCGAATGTTGGAGGTGTTCTCTGGGTGTGTTTATCTGTCTCCCTGCCTCCGTGTGTACATACCTGTTGGTCGCTGTGGTTTTGGCTTGCATTCCTGCGAGAGAGCGTGTGTGAGTGTGAGAGAGTATATGAATAGCTCAGGGAGATCTGTTCTGACGCGCAGATGACAACGGTTGAACTTTTGATTCTCAGAAAATACCGCACCGACATGAAAAGAGCCTGTGTTAATGGATAACTACCATGTGTACAGACAAGTGCGTGTGCAAACACACACACACACGCACACACTTTCACTTTGGTGAGTCTGCCACTGACTGATAGATTTCATCACTGACAAACAGACACAGTAGGGCTCATTTCAACTTCACACAGAGTTTTGAAGCTGTGTGTGTGTCTGGATAAACATGCTTTTAAATGTTAATGAGGTTTGATTTATCAATATATGTGTCTATATGTCCTTACTTGGTGTTGTGTTTGTGGGTGTGTCCAAATGAATCTGTTAACAGAGGGCCTGACCGCCCCCATCCAAGTTTTTGCTATCTCTCATACCCAGCCTGTCTATATCGTTGCGGGTTTCATCAGACCTATATGATGTTTAAAAGAATGTGACACCAAAAGAACCGGAAGTTTTGTTATGAAGCTTTTACTTACCAAAACTCCACTTTGTTGCCAGCCAAGGAACATAATATCAACCCTTAAGAAGATCTGACTAATAAATAAGGTTGGCTAATAAATATGTAGGCGGCGTGGTGACGCAGTGGTTTGCGCTTTTGCCTCACAGCAAGTAGGTCCTGGGTTCAGACCCTGGGGTTGTCCAACCTTTTGGGGGGGGGGGGTCAACCCAGGTCGTCCTCTGTGTGGAGTTTGCATGTTCTCCCCGTGTCTGTGGTGGGTTTTCTCCGGGTGCTCCAGTTTCCCCCACCACCAAAAAGACATGCAAGGGGGTCTGGGTAGCGTAACAGTCTATTCCGTTGCCTACCAATACAAGGATTGCTGGTTCGAATCCCTGTGTTACCTTCGGCTTGGTCAGGCATCCCTACAGACACAATTGGCCGTTTCTATTGGTGAGAAGCCGGATGTGTCATGGTCGCTGCACTAGCGCCTCTTCTGGTCAGTCAGGGTGCCTGTTCACGGGGGAGAGGGAACTGGAAGGAATAGCGTGATCCTCCCATGCACTATGACCCCCTGGTGAAACTCCTCACTGTCAGGTGAAAAGAAGCAGCTGGTGACTCCACGTGTCGGAGGAGGTATTTGGTAGTCTGGAGCCCTCCCCGGATCGGCAGAGGGGGTGGAGCAGCGACCAGGACGGCTCAGAAGAGTGGGATAATGGCCAAGTACAATTGGGAGAAAAAGGGGGAAAAATCCACAAAAAAAAGACATGCATGTTAGGATTAATACTCCTGTCTGTGTCCCTGACCGAGGCATGGCAAGATGAACTGGAGTTGGTCCCCAGGTGCTGCACAGCGGCTGCCCACTGCTCCTAGCTGCACAGCTAGGATGGGTTAAATGCAGAGCATAATTTCCCTACGGAGATCAATAAAGTATCTCAAAATCAGAAGAAAAAAAAACTTAGCAACTACATGTAGTTTCAGGAAGTAAACGGGTAATCACTGGAGAGTAAGAAAATCAGCCTGATGGTACACTGCTTTTTGGGGGATGACACATAACTTTGGCTTTCATGTGTATTTTCAGATTGAAATGAAGGTCAAAGTATTGGAGGCCAAGCACCAGGAAGAGAAGCTAAAGATGCAGCAGAGACATGACGCAGACGTCCAGAAGGTAAGCTATCCTGTCACTTTTCACAAAGCCACTGGCTAATATTTAGATTGGACAGAGAAAAGAGACAATCACAGGAACACTAGAACAACCAAATATGGTCATATGACCGTTCTGGATTTTCAAAGTTTAATAACTTTGTGGGGAAAAAAAAGGTTCCAGGGGGCCTCCTGGTAACATAGTGGTCTATTCTGTTGCCTACCAACACGGGAATTGCTGGATCGAGTCCCCGTGTTACCTCTGGCTTGGTCCGGCGTCCCTACAGACACAATTGGCCGTGTCTGTGGGTGGGAAGCCAGATGTGGGTATGTGTCCTAGTCACTGCAGTAGCGCCTCCTCTGGTCGGTCGGGGCGCCTGTTCAGGGGGGAGGGGGAACTGGAGGGGGGTAGCGTGATCCTCCCACGCACTACGTCCCCCTGGCAAAACTCCTCACTGTCAGGTGAAAAGAAGCAGCTGGCGACTCCACATGTATCGGAGGAGGCATGTGGTAGTCTGCAGCCCTCCCCGGATTGGCAGAGGGCGTGGTGCAGCGATCGGGACGGCTCGGAAGAGTGGGGTAATTGGCCGGATACAACTGGGGAGAAAAAAAGGGAAAGATCCAAAAAAAGAAAGAAAAAGATACAGACCTGCCGCTCCCTGAATGCTCCTAAAACTGCATAATATTTGCATTAAAATGAGTTTGAGATCAATTGCACAAAAAAAAAAAAAATGATGATAAGCTCTACCTAAAACAACCATGAGCAGTCAAAATGACAGCACATAATTTGCGCGTGATTGTGTACGTCATGTCAATATTTATGATGTGTTGGTCGCATCATTTCCTTGTGAAGTTCGTCGCTCTGTCCTAGAAACACACTAGCATCCTCCAGTGCAGAGAAATAGTCTAAACTTCATTTGTGATTATGTCCAACATGTCTGGTTACAGACGCCGTTTCAGACGCACCATGACTACCACCGAGGCGTTGCAGTATTTACGGGCATTGGACAGCGGCCATTTTAAATTGTTTGAACAATAGTATTAAAGTTTTTAAAATGTTAATTTAGGTGTCAGTTAGTTTCATAACAGACATACTAACATATGTAATGCATTAATATCTCAACTGGGTATTTATCTTGACAGAATATAGAGTTTAAAAACCAGTGGTCGTTTTAGGTAGGAGTGAAATCACGGTCATTCTACTGTTAAAAAGTCAGTTGTGTTTGCTGGGGAAACTCAAGTTAACTTGTGCATCACGGTGAAAGAATTAACCTGCATCGAGATGCCCATCTACTCTCCTCTTGAGTCCATTTAGAGGCAAATGAAAAAGAAAGAAAAAACTCTGTTCTCATTTCCCCCCAGCCCTGCAAATAATCAGCCCCTCATCAACCGTCTTACGTGGTCTTCAAAGTTCTTTGTCAGCTGGTGAAAACAGCAGCGAAGGCGGTTTAATTTTCAGAGGGTGCCTATCAGCTCAGCTTCAGATCAAGCACCTGGGACCCGTCACGTCGTCCTCCCGACTTCCTTGCTGCCACAGAAGCTTTTAATAAAACAGAAAAACACTCCAATTTTCCCTGTTTTAAACTGTCCGTCACTTCTTTGCGTTTGACATGAAACAGGGTGACAGCTTCCTCTTTCGCTTACTACCCCCCCCCCTTTCTCTGTAGTGGCCATGTCATTGCAGGGGAAATCGCACTAATTGCATACAGATTGTGAGCCATGTCTGATTCAATTTTCTCTGCATTTTTACCCAGTATTCTCACCACCGGCTTCAAAGGGGTAGGATGGTGGGAGGGCACTTTAACAAGCTTATATGAAGGTTGGCAAGTTAGCTATTGTTTTAATTAGCCCGCTCATGAATAATGTATAGGCTGGTGGGGAGGTGACTGGTCATTGTCCCCTCTCGTGCAATGACAGCTGTAGGAAAAAAGATAAGGCCTGAGTGTTTGTTTATGTGCTAATGGTAGATCAGCAATGTGTGTGCTGCTAAGATATTAAATAAACTTGGGTCATGTGTTTACAGCAGTGAAGTGCATAAACAAGCAGTTTTTCATAGTGCCCTGGTCCTCTGATCCTGAGGCAAGCATGTAAACTATCTGGGAAAAGCAGAGACCACTCGATCGCATCAGACAACAACAACGGGTCTTGAAGCCATGTTTATCTCATGCTGCTACTAATACCAACAGTCTTTTTTTAGTTGTGAAATTTTAGTCTCCTTTTCTAAGGCATAGAAAAGATGCTGTGAGGCGGGGATTTTTAACAATACAGGCACAAATGTTCTTTAGCCTAGGGGCTGTTTGTTGTCTTTGTCAGGGTGGTTCTGCTTTCTCTAGTGACTGACGGTGTTAGTAGGGGTCACAGCTAGCCAGGTTGGAGTGTCTGTGTTCTTGGTTGTCTAGTAAAAGCCTAAAATGTATGCCCTAAAAGCAGTCATTTCCCAGATCCAGGTGCACTCTTCTGCACCTTGTCTGTCACCCTGTTGCTCAATAGCTCCCCCAAAAAAAGCACATAATTTATCTGGAGTGACAAGGGAAAAATTAGGTATCCCTAACTGCTGTGTGAACCTTCCTCTACAGCCCACCCATCTCTCTTCCTTTCATCTCCCATCCCACTTGTCGAGAATGGCATGCTGAACAACAAGGCTAAATGCAAAGAAAACAAGATTAGGTCAAAACCTAGTGTATGGCTGGACTGTGTATGGTCAGTGTTCAAAATTGTGGCCAGTTTGTTACAGGGATAGTCAGTGGTAGTGTCTATAATGTGAATTCTTGGGTATTAAATGTTGATCTGCTATGTTCTGTCATGGTCCCAGTAATATTTGTTTATGGATTTGAAGGAGAACTAAATTTAATTCTAAGTATAACTATTCTTTTAACTCCCCCACCTCATTCATCTGTTTCTATTCATCTGTTTCTATCTGCGGATGTCTCTCATTTTTCTAAGACTCACTCTGTATTGACAGGGGAATCCACAAAGAATGGATTGCGGCTGCCGATAGCACCATGAATTTCATATCACTTGCAACCATTATCTGCCCCATCTCAAGGTCCAATTCACAAAAGATATTGCACAATTGATATTACAGTGCAAACATGCCCATAAAGTTTTGCAGCCGAGTACAATTTGCCCTTGTTTTGCGTCTGATTGCAATTATCCATGTGGCAAAGTACAAGTGGTGGCTTTGCGCCAAGAACACAGTAGGCAGGTTCAATGTCCTCCTTGATCTTATCAAGTATTGCAAGAATTGTTAGACCTGGCAACCTGTATCTGTGAATGACTTCCGTCTCAGTTACATCAACAAGTGATATTCTCCTGCGAAATATCTGCTCACAAGCATGACTGACATATGGCGATGCCTTTGCCTGGCTACAATCACTGCTGCCGTGATCACTGCAAAGTCTGGGCATCACTTAAGACCAACCCTCTGAAGATGCTAGTAATTTTCCCTCTAATGAATATTTTTCACTCTAACTGTGTGTGGCTATTAGCACTGGTATTTTAATTGGACTTTTTTGCAATGAGGCTCATTTGGATAGAAAGGGGCCAATTTTGCGCCAAATGTATGCATATTACCTAATTTAAATATGTGCAAATAGCACCGGAGCACCGAGGCGCTATTCGGTTGGCACTGCATTTCACCCTTTGCGGGTGCTTTGAGAAGTACAAAGTTTCTTTTTGTCTTATTTGTGCAGGTTAAACGGCTGCAAAAGCCGTGCAATCCTTTTTTTGAATTCGCCAGCGAGTATTTTATCAGAGTGGTTGTTGTTTGGGGTGCTTTAACTGCGCTTTCCCTCGTGTCTTTCCGCTCTTGGCTGACTAAACGTGTAGCTTCAGTGACGTTGTTGGTTACCTGAGCCAGCAGCCCATTTGTGTCAACTGATCACTCAGTCAGCTACTCTAACCATGATCACTCAGTCAGTCACGCTAATGTGGTCACTCAGTCAGTCAGCAACATTCACGTTTGTAGGGCTTGCCCACCGGCCAGTCCAGCCAAAAACGGCGAAAGAAAAACAAACCTTTAGGCTTTAGGACTGATGATTTTCCACTGTATCTATATACTTTAATACAGAGTACCCTGCTGAGATCCCCTCCGTGTGTTGTAACTGGCTGCTTAATGACATGTCCTTTACTTGCACAGTTTAACTACAACACCATTTTATTGCCAGAGAATAAATGGTGGATTACATTAACACATGCATCTTTAGGCTACGTGGTGTTGGGGGGGGGGGGCTGTGACACAGTACGAGCAGCACATTTGACTAGAGTGAAGTAGGTTAGTTTTGGAGTTATGGCAATAAATTAGATTTATAAATTTAAGCAACAAATGGATTTGACAGTTTCCTTTGAGGTTCCTCTCAGCTCTAGAGCCAGCAGCTGGGGTTGCGACTGAATGACTGGGTGACATACAGTAATCTACCTCGTTTGTAGCCATTTGATGACTGAACAAAACTGGATGAAGGAAGGGGTGGAGAGACATTTGGTCACACACTCTGCACTATCTCAATTTCCTGGGTGCTGTGGACCTTTTTTTTTTGTGGCAGGAAAGAAAAGCTCTTCCTATGGTCTTGGCCGGTGGTATGCTGGTTGAGCAAGGCTTTCAGACCAGAAAAGAAATCTGCATACCCCTTCAGTCAAGGTAGGGGAGGCAGGGCTTTCCATTACATGGAAATCGACTTCAGGTGATTCTTCCCAACCATCTTGAAAGTCTTGGTGACACTTCCTCTGCTGTAGGAGTAGAACCAGGGGAAGATCTCTTTCCAAACTGAATAATCTCATCACAGGTCTAATGAGTGGAGGCACCGCCATACCTTGGGTAAGACTGGGAAGGATGAGTTGTCTGAAAACATCTTCATAGACAAGGTGGGGTGTGGAACTTTGAGCATCACCCTGTTTTGCTGTTCCCTTGGGAGAGGGTGTTCCAAAGTTGACGGATGTGTATTGGGTCTGCGTATGAATGAGTTGGGTGCATAACATTTGAATCCAGGCTGGGCCGTTCCTTTGGATGCTCCAGTTTAGATAGATAGACTAGTTTGCTAGCCTTGAGGCATAGAAGGAGGTTCATGTTTTGGGGAAAGAAAAGCTTGAGGACAAGCTTCTAACTGGGCTCATAATTTAAAAAGAGGAGACAGATGGGTTTCTGTCAGTTATGCTAATCAGCTCCTTAACTTCCAAAGGCAAACATATAAAGATATACTTATTTTTGAGAGCAAGAGAGAAGAGTTTAAGGTATAATTTTTAAGCCAGAGGAATTCTAGATCTCACGAGGAATATTGTTAGAGGAATGCAGCCCCCATTTTGCTGTTGGGGAAACTTAAACCACCGTTAAACAGCAGGAAAAAGATCAACAATAACCTGGAAAAAATAAGACTGTCCAACCAACCACCCATCCGTCCATCCATTATCCAAACCGCTTATCCTGCTCTCAGGGTTGTGGGGATGCTGGGGCCTATCCTAGCAGTCATTGGGCAGCAGGCAGGGAGACACCCTGGACAGGCCACCAGGCCATCACAGGGCCGACACACACTCATATACACACACACACACACACACACACACACACACACACACACACACACACACACACACACACACACTCATACCTAGGGACAATTTAGTACGGCCGATTCACCTGACCTACATGTCTTTGGACTGTGGGAGGAAACCGGAGCACCCGGAGGAAACCCACGCAGGCGCGGGGAGAACATGCAAACTCCACACAGAGGACAACCCGGGATGACCCCCAAGGTTGGACTACCCCAGGGCTCGAACCCAGGACCTTATTGCTGTGAGGCGACCGTGCTAACCACTGTACCACTGGGCTGCCGCTTTAAACTTATTGCACTACAAAGAAACAAACAAACAAACAAAAATGCACTCAACAGCACAAGAAACAATGTGACACATAACCGAAAAAGAGTGCAGAGGCCATTCATCAGTCAAGCCACAAGTGTCTGTTTTGTGATTAATGTCCACCCGCATTAATTCAGGATGTTTTGTCCCATCTTTATAGTGGTGCACCAGGGCTCCCAAGACTCATTTAACTAATTAGACACAGCTGGCAGCAGCAGGCATCTGCAGTTAGCGCATCACACCTACACAGGTGTTAATGTTTTGCTCAATTAGTCCACAACCACCCAAGGAATAAAGATGCACATGAAAGATGGAAGTCTTGAAATCATGTACAGGAAAATAGAGCCATAAAGATGCACATACTTCCTCCCACCACCTCTGGAATGATCTCACTGACATGACTGAGAGACTTCCATCAAAGTTAGCATCTGTGTTACAGTATCAAAAGTAACACCTCAATGCTGTTGCCTACCAACACGGGGATCGCCGGTTTGAATCCCCGTATTACCTCCGGCTCGGTCGGGCGTCCCTACAGACAAAATTGGCCGTGTCTGCGGGTGGGAAGCCGGATGTGGGTATGTGTCCTGGTCGCTGCACTAGCACCTCCTCTGGTCGGTCGCGGCGCCTGTTCGGAGGGGGAACCAGGGGGAATAGCGTGATCCTCCCACGTGCTACGTCCCCCTGGCGAAAATCCTCACTGTCAGGTGAAAAGAAGCAGCTGGTGACTCCACATGTATTGGAGGAGGCATGTGGTAGTCTGCAGCCCTCCCCGGATCAGAAGATCGGAAGAGTGGGGTAATTGGACGGGTACAACTGGGGAGAAAAAGGGGGGGAAAGTCCTTAAAAAAAAAAGAAGGTAACACCTTATTGCCCTTAAGAGTTTCACGTTATGTGACAGTGATTCAAAATTTTGTTTTACTATGATATCTGTAACTGGGATGCTTCGGTGGCAACTCTTTTATAAAATAAATAAATAAATCTGTAGCAGTAATAAATGTGGTACTCTTCCACTGCAAATTTTCACCAATGAGTTGAATATAATCTCTCCCCACAGATTCTGGACCGAAAGAATGGTGAGATCGATGAGTTGAAGACTTTGTACCGAGCCAAGAACAAAGAATCTGACGAGACCATTCGCAGGCTGGAGAGGAAAGGTGAGAGGTCACAGGACTGCAAGGGTAATTGGAGGGATGTTTATGCTAGTGTCTCGGGAACACTCACAGCAAAAAGCCCACAGATACAGTTCCACAGGGGACCCCACTGGTGTGTTGTGAAGTTTGCCAGCTGTGTCACTCGGCCTACGGTTCAATCACAAAATGTCTGTATTTCCTTCATGCATCCGCTCCTTTTGCCCCTCTACCCTCTTTGCTTCCTCTTCTAAACACAATGGTGGAGCACTGCAGCGGACTCCTGGCCATTTGATAGGAGTAATGTCTTTACTCATATTGATTTATTGACAGTGTGTCAGCAAGCAGGACTGCTAGTATGTCAGTATCTGTGTTTGTCCACCTGTGTATCTACCCTCAGGCAGGGCCTGACTGCTGTGTGTGTGTGTGTGTGTGTGTGTGTGTGTGTGTGTGTGTGTGTGTGTGTGTGTGTGTGTGTGTGTCTGTGTGTGTGTGTGTGTGTGTGTGTGTGTGTGTGTTTTTCTCACCCATAGTACAAAGTGTGCTGCGGGAGTCCCAGGTCATCCGTGAGAGCAAAGAAAAGCAGATCGCAGAGCTAAAGAAGATGTCAGATCAGAGCGCCGACTCCCTGAAAAACGAGTGGGAGAAGAAGGTAGAAGAGAAAAGTTGAAGGGCTTGAATATTCTGTAGCCCAGCCCCCTGTAAGCAGCCCAAAGCCAGAGGAAGACTGTTTGATAGCATGAGACCGGCAGACTTAGCCACAAGCAGACGGGCTCTCCTGTAGTGTTGGAAAAATCTTTATTCTTTCATGTCTTGGCTATGTTGGTGTGGTTTTTTTTAGTGGTAAAAAATTAATGCACTGTGCCCAGGGTAAATTGTGTTTTCATTCTTGCTAACTCTAGCTAACCGTAGGCATTCGGTAAGATCTTAATGAAATTTCCACTCATCTGTTCAGGGTCACTTAGCGTGTGATAAGCAAACTTGAGGAGCGATTTTTCTCAGATGCAGTGAGGAAAATTAACTCTGTGGCCCTCCAAAAGAGGTTGCTTACCCCTGAAAAAGCAAACGCTTACATGTCTAATTAAATGGATTATGTGAAATATCCCTGAGAGACAAGAGAGATGAAAATACATTAGGGGGACAGAAGAGAAACTGGTAGCAATCTGTTAAAGACCTATCAAGGCAGGGAGGTTTGGTTGCACCATGGATGTAGGCCATCTGCTTGGCCTCACAGAAAGTTTTTTTACTTGTTACTTTGCCCTTTAGCTGCATGCTGCAGTATCGGAGATGGAGCAAGAGAAGTTTGAGCTCCAGAAGAAACACACGGATAGCATCCAGGAGCTACTGGAGGACACCACTCACAGACTAGCCAGGATGGAGACCGAGTACAATGACCAGACAAAGGCCACTGTAAGTCAGAAGATGTGTGTGTGTGTGAGTGTGTCAGGGTCTGAAATTAAAACCTGTCACCTGCCAGATTTGGGTAGACTGTTTGCTGTGGCAAGGTAGAATCATCAAGTCACCCGCCACAGTGGCGGGTAGGTTATTTTGTATTATTTGGACATATGCCATATGTGCTGTGCAACTTTGATTGACAGTCAAGACTTTCTTCTCTCTGGTGTTTGTGTTGGCCAGAGTGATTAAAAAAAAAATGAACGCAAACTTTCCCACCTACTCTCTCTTCACTCAATACTAAACTGTTATTTTATCTAGCTACCATTCTGTTAAACTGTCCAGCTGCCCATTTGAATATACAATCTGGCGACATTTTCCTGGAATAATCAAACCTATGGAAAATAAGTGCTAAGAAGGCGGGGACGCAGGGAACAGTTAGAAAAAGAGGTTCAGAAAAAGGGGAACGACGTGACTGATTATTTGAATCTGGCTCAAGCTATTCTCATGACTTATATATAACATAAGAAGGCCATGCCACCTGATATCTTAAGCAATAAATTATATCTTTTTTCAACACTTTCCACAAGACACATCAGTGATGTATTGCCACTACTACTACTACTACTACTACTACTACTTTCGGCTGCTCCCATTAGGGGTCGCCACAGCGGCTCATCCGTTTCCATCTTTTCCTGTCTTTTTCATCTTCCTCTGTCACACCAGCCACCTGCATGTCCTCCCTCACCACATCCATAAACCTCTTCTTTGGCCTTCCTCTTTTCCCCGCTTTTCTCCCCAATTGTACCCGGCCAATTACCCCACTCCTCCAAGCTGTCCCGGTTGTTGCTCCACCCCCTCTGCTGATCCAGGGAGGGCTGCAGACTACCACATGCCTCTTCTGAAAGATGTGGAGTCGCCAGCCTCTTCTTTTTACCTGACAGTGAGGAACTTCGCCAGGGGGACGTAGCACATGGAGGATCACTTATTTCCCCCAGTTCCCCCCCCCCCCAAAACAGGCGCCCCAACTGACCAGAGAAGGCGCTAGTGCAGCGACCAGGACACATACCCCCATCTGGTTTCCCACCCACAGACACAACCAATTTTGTCTGTAGGGGCGCCCAACCAAGCCGGAAGTGACATGGGGATTCAAACCGGCGATTCCCATGTTGGTAGGCAAGGGAATAGGCCACAATGCTACCCGGATGCCTGTTTATGTCTTTTGTTCATGGTTAGATGAAATTGAGAAAAGGAGAAAAGATCATCTGCTGTGGACAACAGTTGAGACTGGCTGTCTTATCTTCCATACCTTATTTTATAAATGCTGCCGAATGTGTGTTCTAAATGTGACGTATGCTTCTGGGAGGGAGCGGGGAAATGCACGCGCACGCAGACACACACCTGCCGAAACTGGCGCTTCTTTGATCTCCTATGAGGGGATTTGGGTTTTAGGTAGGATAGCATGCATTTCGTTAGCGAGGATTAGCCACACCAGGGGCCAGTCAGACGCAATGGCTAATGAATATGGCATTGTTAACAACATTAGCATTCAGGTGCTGTTGTGGTAACACACAGGCGCACACATTGCTTTTAGACTCAGTCTGTCAGCAGGATCACATTTGAGAGGCATCAAAAGTGGGATGGTGCAGGACCCTCAGTATAGCTTTTCTTTAATAATTAAGGACAGGCGAGGCCTCTGGAGGATGAAAAGAGTCCTCTGTCAATGGAAATTAGCTGCTGTACGGCACTGAGTCAGGCTGACCTACACACACCCACAAACACACACACACACACACACTCTCTCACACACTTTGTGTAGGCTCTTTATAGGAGATGCCAGCTGAGGTGAGATACTGCAACACCCCTTGTTCTGTATGATGTCTAGTGAAACCTTGGAAGGCAGTGCTGCCTTGTGTTTTTGTACAGTTTGAAAGGCATTTCTTGTTCTGCTATTTTTGTGAAGTTGATTACATAAAAACAGAGCTTTTTTTTAGATGTTCTGTTCTATATAAAGATATATTCTCACACAAAGATGTGTTTCCAGGGGGCGTCCAGTTAGTGTAGCGGTCTATTCCGTTGCCTACCAACACAGGGATCGGCGGTTCGAATCCCCGTGTTGCCTCCGGCTTGGTCGGACATCCCTGCAGGGACATCCGACCAAGCCGAATGTGGGTGTGTGTCCTGGTCACTGCACTAGCGCCTTCTCTGGTCTGTCAGGGCACCTGTTCAGGGGGGAAGGGGAACTGGGGGGATAGCGTGATCCTCCCATGCGCTACGTCCCCCTGGTGAAACTCCTCACTGTCAGGTGAAAAGGAGCGGCTGGCGACTCCACGTGTATTGGAGGAGGCACATGGTAGTGCATGAATAGAAACAACAAGTAAAGTGTGCCTGACTCCTGACTCCTGAGTCCTGAGTGTATTGGGCTTGATGGGATGTTACAACAAAGACAGGGGGTTCAGACCAGTGCTGGTGAGCGTTCGTCTCGTCCGTCACTACCTGCTTGGCTTTCTATCTGACTCAGGTTTGAGATTTCACGAGGGGGCTGCAAAGTCTTTGACGCTATTATTTTTGGATGTTATTCATGCACGGGGCATAGCAGATGGAGTAACTGAGTAGGTGTATGAAACTAAAGGTAACCTCATATCTGCCCTGCTCACCTCACATTGTGAGCGTGTGCTCATACAGGTCCGTCTCTCGGCAACTGAGTGTGAAGATGCACGTATTGGTTTAAAATGGCGCACAACAGACACCTTTTTCTTTAGAAATGTCTGTGTTTTTGTCTCTTGCCTACTCTCTCAATTTTATCCCTCAGCCTCCCCGTGTCTGAAACAAAACATGCAGACACAGGAGAACGCTGCAAGGTTATGAAGATGGGTGATAATGAGGTCTGATGCAAAAAAATGTCAAAGGTCAGTCCATCATGCTGTGTGACACCATTACAAATCGCCAGCTTTTTTACTCCAACCTCAAAGAGTTCATTATTGCCTCTGAATCTCAAGGGGCGTGGCGCTCATAATGTAGTTTACACAGCGCACGCTTCACACCAAGTAATTCTTCTAAAGCAGCCAACGCATTATGCTCGCATACGGCGTGCCCAGGTGTGCTTAGTCCAGCGCTGATGTGAAGCGCCACCGCCTCTCATCTCCCGCCAGGGAGCTAAGTGTCAGCACGCGTCCCAGCGTGACATAGGCCCCTTGTTCTCTTTCTTAAAGTCTCTTGTTGGCCACGCCGAAGACAAAGGGCCCCTCTCACTGACTCTGGCTACGACTGGCCTTCCTGCCTCACTCTCTCTAAGCACCCCCCCCCCCGACCCTCCCCTCCTCTCCCCCCCTGTCATCACTAAACGCTGTCATCGTCTAGATAGACTAGCTAGCACACGTCCATCTTTAATCAGCGCCCTGTCATCGCTCGTATCAGCCTGCCGACACCGCATTCCACCCTGACACACACACACACACACACACACACACACACACACACACACACACACACACACACACACACACACACACACGCACGCACACACGCTGGGGGGACAGTATGCAGAGCAGAGCCATGTCTTTTCATTAAGACACTGCCTGAAGTTCCTGTCTTAATCAGCTGGACTTTGATCACTCCCTTCATTTAAAATCAGGCTCCTTGATCGCCTGTTTGACACTTGGAATTTGATAATTATGTTAGAATAGTTCTCCTTCAGGCTCGGCACTGGTATGACTGTCTTGTTGTGCAGTACTGTAGTGCAGTTGCAGCTTCTTGACACTACTGGTAGTAAATTTGTTCTAGTCAATTCTGAGAATGGTTCTCCAATAACATTTTTAGGTTTTTGCAGGTATTTGCTTCAATTGTCACACATGTTGCCCATCTAAATCATATATTTATATGTTTGTTGATATTCACATTGCTGTTTAGTGGTAGGCTTCAGTCAGCACAGGGAGGTGTTAGAAGCTACGACCTTTTAACTTTTGGTACCAAGGTTTTCCAAACAGAAAAATAACCTTTTATACTTTATTATGTCAAAAGTTTATCCTTGAGTCAGAATTAGGGCAGCATGGCATCTGGGTCGCACAGCGGTCTGTTCTGTTGCCTACCAACATGGGGATCGCTGGTTCGAATCCCCGTGTTACCTCCGGCTTGGTCAGGCATCTCTACATACAGACACAATTGGCCGTGTCTGCAGGTGGGAAGCCAGATGTGGGATGTGTCCTGGTAGCTGCACTAGCGCCTTCTCTGGTCGGTCGGGGCGCCTGTTCAGGGGGGAGGGGGAACCGGGGGGAATAGCAGAGGGGTTGGAGCAGCGACCGGGACGGCTCGGAAGAGTGGGGTAATTGGCCAAGTACAATTGGGGAGAAAAGGGGGGGGGGATTAGGGCAGCATGGTGAAACCTGTAGCTTGGGGTTGGAGCAGGAAACTTTCAAAGCAGGAACAGATGACTTCAGAGTGTGTTGCAGTGGAACTTTTGGTGCTGCTGAAGCAAAGCTGCCAACAGAAACATCATAGTTGTCATTTTAAAGCATTTTCATTTGATAAGAATTTACCCGATGCAGCTGTGAGTGGGCTGGTGCTGATTTGACCTTTTGCGTAAGCTTTGGATCGAAATAAGTTTTTGCCTTTGATGCATCACAGGCTTTGGCAAAAATCAATGTTAAACCACTCATTTTGACATCAAGATGACTTGTACATTAATCACAACGTCAGCTTGGATTTGGTCCAGGAGCACTCTATATAAGCAGCATGCCTTATATAAATGAGGCCCGGTTGCAATTAAAGCAAAGTGTTGTATGTATAGTTAACATGAGGAATGACCACGTATTATTGATGAGCACTTCATACCTGTTTCTTAGAAGGTGTATATGTTTAAGGTGTCATATTTGTTGTTTTGCGTGATGAAATTAATAATGTGGTGGTACGGTGGCACAATGCTATGAGAGATTTAGTCACAGGGATTTACTGAGGTCTTGGGGGGTGGGGGAAATGTTGATTTTCTATAAGAACTGCAGGTGTAATGCAGCTATCTCTCCTGTTTCAGAGTCCAGTTTCAAATGTAGACTTGGGTATATTGAATGAAGCTGTTTCCCATCATTTCAGTATTGCTCAGATTGAGGTTAGCCTCTCCTTTTCTGCCCCCTCAGCATTTAAAAGCATTCCATCCTCTGACCTGTGATATTTGTCTCCTACCTGGTGCCCTTAGTGGTTCGCGCTGTTTTATAGGTGTCCGTGTCTTTTTGTTGTCCAGGAGCAAATGGTGCGCGAGCTGGAACTCCGGGTGAAGCAGCAGTTGGTGGAAGTGGAGAAGGGCAACGCCTTGCGCCAGAGGTTGACCCAGGAGAAGGCCCAGCTGGAGATCCACATTGCAACCATTGGTGCTGAACTGCAGGAGGCCATCCAACGGTCTGGGTTTGTCTAATCTGGGTGTGATAAGGAAAGATAGAGGGGGAGGAAAAAATGATGTAAGTATGGCTAGAAGTAGAAAATTGGGGGCCAAATAGCAGGGTTAGCAGACTAAATTAACGACAAGACATCTTCAGGAAACTTTTTTTGGCACAAAAAGAAAGATTTGAACTGTGATAGACATATTTAAGGCTGTTGATTAAACATAATCGTTAATAAAGAATCATAAAGGGGATATTGCGTCTGTCATTCCTGTTATGAGCCTGCAGAGTTGCAGATTCCAGGCTGTAGACTCGGCTATGTGATGATGGTAGAGTCAATACCTTCACAGGTAGGTGTACAGTAGGCTACACGCCCTCTGGACAACATAACCAACATGCGCAAGGAATCTCAAAGAGGTTTCCATATTTGGTAACGCTAAAGTACCATAACACATTACTTTTCTCAAGAAGTAACACTGTAATGTAACAAGTTACTTTTAACAGCAGTAACGTTGTTATGTTACAAGTTACTTTTAAGAGTAACGTTCCCCAATACTGAACGTGCTATACTGTAATATTCTCACCAACATCTGAGTCAAAGCTTCACTGATGAATATGTGTTTGTCAACTGTCTATAGGAGCATGTCCCTGCTGAAGGAGAAGGATCAGCTGAGTGAACAGCATGAGCAGACCTTGCAGGAGCTCCGGGCCAAACATGAGACAGACATGAACCATTTTCAACAGGAGCACACTCTCTCAGCTACCAAGGTACACCACTACCACTGTGCATCCAATACCAATTTCACTTTGCTATCACCGCTCGCCCCGACTAGTTCTTCCTCACCACTGATGGACAAGGATTACAAGGTTCTGGGAAAAGTTTGACATCTATTTTTATTAGTAGTCTTCTTGGAGAGGATTTCACAGTTGGGCAGGGACATTTTCAGTAGCTACTTGGTTTATTCCAGCCCACATAAGCGGTTCACTTAATCTTCTCCATGTCCTCTGCAGGCCTCTGAGGTGATAGAGGAACTGGAGCAGACGGTGGCTCAGCTCAGACACCAAGTACAGGATAGTGAACACAGAAGACAAAAACAACTCAGGGTATGTGAAAGTGGACTCAATGGTGTGTGTTTGTGTGTGTGTGTGTGTGTGTGTGTATGTGTGCATGCAAGCATGTGTGTGTTCGTATAAGTCCGCGTATGTATGTGTACAGCTGACTAGGATGTTGTCATGTTCTTTACGCCTCTGTTTCAACATCTTTGCTTTTTATTAGCATAACTGTAATTTCTAAACCATGCTACTTCCAAGTATGCCAGCATTGCTAAAGTTCTTTGGCTGTACATGTATATGTGTTGTGTGTTTATGTATAGTCTGCAGTCACACTTCTGTCTCACTTGTTTCAGCACCTAGTGTTTCAGTCCCATAGTCGATTCCTTGAGTATCCATTGAACTTGATGAATTAAAGAGGTTCTCTTGCTGATTCTGATCTTGTCATTTGTGGGCCTACTAGCTGGTAGCTAATGTGGGAATATGTTACGACTTGTCCCCTCTTGCATCTCTCCACCTCCCTGTTCCAGGACGTAGAGACCAGGTTTCAGCAGGAGAAAGATGAACTGCAGACCAAGTGTGAGAAAAAGGTAGTGTGTGCTCGTCCCTTTGTGTCATCCATGTCCATTGAACTTGGGGCTTTTCATGGTTTCCTAAGGGCACCTTTGAAGCAACCTTGGAACTGATAATGGTCAGGTGGAGGCACAAGCCTGGAGCCACATGCTTCCACTGGCTGCACCTTTACTTTTATAATGTCTAGTCTCATGACATCAGAACTGTGATTAACTGGTTGATGTAGAAGTGGTTATGGAAGAGAGAGAAGCAGAAAGAAGAGATCCTTATGCAAAAGAAAGAATAACTAGCAGAGTAAAAGGTTGCAAATTGGAGTAAAAATTTAAATGAAATGTCGACATGTTGAAATAGTTGTGTGAGAACTTTTTGAGGAGCATGTGACTGAAGCGTGCACGTCACTCTAACCCTCTCTGCACCATATACTTTATAAAATAATGGACATATACACCATGACGTCACCCACTGGTTTGTGGACTACCATTTTGAAGCATCGAGTTTAGTATTTTCCGTCGCCATCTTGGTTTCTTGAAACCAAACGTGACCATAATTGGACGAGAGGGTGGCGTTGAGGAGCAGCGAGGGGTGGATCTGACAGAGAATCCGAGGACACTATGCAAGCCCATCTATACCAGCAGCCTGACTGCACCTGTCATTGCCAAACATTATACCATGATACTACTAACTTGTAACTACCATACAAGTTTCATGAGTCTCACTTTGGCATTTTCTTGTTCATTTCAGCTCATTCCAAATTCATCACATGCTAAGAAAACGAGACCAACTCAAAATGGCTCCTTCACATGAACAACATTAGTGTAACTAAGATTCACTGAAAAAAAACATTTTTTTAACATGGATAGATCAACCAGACAACACCCAAAAGCAAATTTGCGGCTATTTAAATGTAAATAGTGCCATGGATACGCATTGCGACCAGGTCTGGAAGGGGCCTGACCTATCTGTCACTCAAAGCAGACACGCCCCTAATTATGCACAAGTTCAAGCCTTAATAAAATGGATGACTTATATGAAAATCCCCCCCCCTTCATTCAGTTATCACAGTGGGGGAAATTAGCTATAGAGACCAAAACCAGTTTTTGAACCAGGCTGTAAATATGTTTATTTCTGCTGTAAATTTGGGCATTTTAACATGGGAGTCTATGGAGCCTTTTTGCAACCTGTGCAGTCGCCTCCAGCTGGCCATTAGAAAGAATTCAGTTTTAAGTTACTTCTGCATTGCCTTCACTTTTCAGATGTGGAGGTTGCCTTTTGCTCTGCGCTTAAAGTTTCCATGAAACGGCTAGCTGAGTGCTATTTGATTCCACATATTTACGTGTTTCTTGTAAAAACAGGAAGCTAGGGAAGGACTTGTCGCAGATATTGATTGGCGTTTACAGTAGCCAATAGCACTGAATACAGCGCAGACGGAAGGAGAATGGTCCAGCTGCAGCCTGCAGTACTAGTACAAGACACGCCCAGTCCCATCACTGGCCCAAACCTTAATCTCCTCACCTTAACCTCAGTGGGGGGGGGGGTGGGGGCTTTCTTGTATTTAGAAGTGGGCATTTGCTGCTCTGGAGTTGGTATTTCTTGTACTGATGTGGGCAGGTGTTGTACCATGGGGGCATGTTTGTAGTAGCTGCAGGCTGCAGCTACTACAAACAGCAGATACACTTGGACGGAAGGGGGCCCCGCAAGATGGTATCTGACACCATGCCGGAAGGTGGGCCAGCAGAGGGGACTGGGTACGGCGGTGTGCGGCGGTGACTCTAGATGCGTACTGAGCCCTTCTCGCAGATCTCCCCAGCCGAGGCGACCCACCTGGTGGTCGGAAAAGAATTGCGGGAGTTAGCACAGCCAAAAACACAGCAATGACCCTTTACTGCTAGCTAGCTTGTAGAGCCTGTGCCCCGGTCAGTAACTGGCAGAATTTATATTTATAGTCATGGGGGGGAAACATATAAATTCAGGAAAGCATTTCATTGGATGCAAAATTAGTATAAGTCCCTAAGTGCAGGATGAGTTAACATTTTTTTTTATTGTTTTCCAGGAAATGACACAAACTCTAAAATACCATTGAAAAATACCTACAAAACTTTCTTGTCATTGCTGGGCCAGATACTGGTGTATAGGTGACGATCAGTACAGGTTATATGTGATTAAAAAAAACAAAACTTAAACCTCTATGTTGATTCCATGGGAACTCTAATTGGCCCTCCATGCACTCCCCCCCCCCCCATTTAAGACTCTCTTCAAAAGAGTAGGGCTGTCATAAAGCATAAAGCACAGAGGCTGTACTTAATGAGTGGGGCTAGATCGAGCCAGACCAGAGCAGACCCTCTCAGGTGAAGATCAGGTTTTAAGATCTCACACTCTGCACCTGGGTCGTCTTCAAAGCCCGCAGTCATAAAGAACACGTGTGCATGTGTGTGTTTGGTGAGCAGCTTGGCATGTCTGCACCACCATGGGACTCTCTTGCTGGTATACTTGCAGACCTCTGGGCTCTTTCATCAGGGTCAGGGAGCATTTCATTTACGTTGCTCTATGAAAAAGACTGTGTCTGTGTTTCTTTGTGGACTTGTGTGTTTTTGTGTGCGTGTGCACACATGTATATTTGTGATGTTTGATGTCGCCTTTTTTTTTTCTTCCCCCAACCACATCCTGATTTTCAATAATGTCCTTGGAACCAGCCAGGACGCATACTAATAATCAGGCGTCGTCTTTGTCTCCTACTCCCTTTTGCAAGGTGACAGGAGATGAGAAGAATGAAAAGGAGGAGGCAGTCCTTTGTTATCCTCTTTGCTTTCCTCTTGAAGGATTCCTCTTCCCCTTCCTTGGCACTTGGAAAGGTGACATGTGAAGAGGCCATAGTAGGGCATCTGGACATAAGAGGGGGCCCATGTTGAGGCCATAACTCTTAGAGAGAGAGGCCCCTCAGCGCAGGCAGAAAGCGCCACGTGGGTACTTCTGACTGGGCTGATATAGAGGGGAAGACGCAGCCAGGTGGATAAGGTCACAGGCAGTAGGAGTCCATGAGTGGTGTTTGATGATGTCTCCTCTCCCTCTCACTAACTACCCCTCCGTTTCTGTTTCTCTGTCTCTGACATCCCTTCTGTCTCTTCCACACCCCCACCCCCAACCTCCATCAGGTTCTCGCCATCCAGAATGAGGCAGAAAAACAGAGAACAGATGCGAAGAAGAAGATTGCCACATTAGAAGATACACTCAGGTACTTACATACAAACAAGCTCATCACTTGCTAGCAACTTGTAGACAAACGAGCACTCACATCATAGGGGATTAATTCCACACATTGAAATGAAGGTGAAATTTGCAGAATGTTATTTGTCAAATGGGAATGAGGAAAATACTGATAGCTGATATGTAAATCTAACACTTCTAAAGGAGTTGGTACATGGCTGTAATTTCGAGCACTTCCTCCTCCTACCTTATTTGGAAAAGACATCAATTTTAGTCTTGTTCTGCCTGTTAACCGGAGAAGCAGGAACAAATCGATCTCCAATAATGACAAAAAACAGTCTTACGCCTGATTGCAAGTTTATTGTGTGTGTGTGTGTGTGTGTGTGTGTGTGTGTGTGTGTGTGTGTGTGTGTGTGTGTGTGTGTGTGTGTGTGTGTGTGTGTGAGTGATTGCCTGTTTATACACGCTACATACACTGTGGCCACAAGTTGTATTACATTCAGGGATGCTGCAGGGATGCAAATATTGAATGTGCTTGTAGATATTGAAGCATCAGCTGTATTGGTGGTATGAAGTGCCTCTTAAATGGTTGCAGGTGTGATTTGGGGTGAGTTTGAAATACACCCTGGTCCTGCATCCCATTTCAGACTGGAGGTTAAAAGTTCTTTTTTGATGCACCTCTTCTTTTCCGAGTATTTTTGAAAAGAGACGTTTAATATTTCCAAGAGGTACTTATAACAGAACAGTGGCTCATGTACAGTTAGCTGTGGAGACACGTATCGTTTGGCACGAGATTATCGATTAATTAAAAACTCAGCAGAGCCCCCTCTCATTCAAGTGATGTCCTTATTGTGTCCGCATGGCAAAGATCCCCAGATGTGTATCAACCACCACGTAATATATTGTTGATCCTCCACACGTCAATGCAAATGCTGAATTTCACTTGGGGCCAGAGCTACGTGAAGCACATTCCAACGAATAGATATCGCTAGAAATAAGTATAATGATGGCGGCATGGTGGCGCAGTGGTTAGCGCGGCCACTTCACAGCAAGAAGGCCCTGGGTTTGAACCCCGGGGTAGTCCAGCCTTAGGGGCCGCCCTGGGTCGTCCTCTGTGTGGTGTTTGCATGTTCTCCCCGTGTCTGCGTGGGTTTCCTCCGGGTGCTCCGGTTTCCGCCCACAGTCCAAAGACATGCAGGTCAGGTGAATCAGCCGTACTACATTGTCCGTAGGTATGAATGTGTGTGTGTGTGTGTGTCGGCCCTGTGTGATGGCCTGGCGGCCTGTCCAGGGTGTCTCCCCATCTGCTGCTCAATGACTGCTGGGATAGGCTCCAGCATCCCCACAACCCTGAGAGCAGGATAAGAAGTTCGGATAAAGAATGGATGGGTGGATGGATGAATGGATGGATGGATGATTGAGTATAATGATAGGAGGCAGAAGCTACACCCTGAATTGGAGTAGAAGTAGATGATCGAGAAAACAAACCTTTGTTAGAAATATGTCATTAAAAATCATTGATGCTGCATTATTTGATTATTTTTAGCCTGTGTAGATGGGCATATCTGCATGGTAGCAGTTTTCTTCAACATTTCTTGAATAAGATGTTAATGTCAGCCAATAGCCCAAAAGACCATCTGTTATTGTGGAAAATGTAAAATCTGCTCCAATTTCTGATGAAATACAATAGACTGCCGTCTCAAATTAAAATAATTCATCCTCACATCCTTTATATTCCACTGTTAATCAAATTATACTGCAGTTACAAATGAGCTGAAATTCTGAGGAGCAGCCCAGATAACTTCTTACATGGTAGTAATTGGGGGAGTCATAATGACTGTGACAAATCTTCTTTGTGGAACCTACATTCTGTGCTATTTTTTGTTTTGTGGGGAGGGTTGATATGGCGAATGCACTAAAACTAGTGCCTTGGATTATAACTTATGCGTTTTTAAAAAAAGGAAATATGCAAGTTGTATTGAAAAGTCTACACCAAAAATGTCCCTTCACCTTCAATATGAGGTTTAAGCATTTGTGAAGCCCAAGTGTGTACAAATAGCTTTCCACACGTGCCCTGCTTTATCTTTCTTTCTTTCTTTATCTATTGGCTTCCCCCCCTTTTTCTGCCCAATTGTACTTGGCACTCTTCTGAGCCGTCCCGGTTTCTGCTCCACCCCCTCTGCCGATCCGTGGAGGGCTGCAGACTACCACATGCCTCCTCCGATACATGTGGCGTCGCTAGCCGCTTCTTTTCACCTGACAGTGAGGCGTTTCACCAGGGGGACGTAGGGCGTTGAAGGTTCACGCTATTCCCCAGTTTCCCCTAACCCCCCAAACAGGTGCTCTGACCGACCAGAGGAGGTGCTAGTGCAGCGACCAGGACACATACCCACATTCAGCTTCCCACCCGCAGACATGGCCAATTGTGTCTGTAGGGACGCCCAACCAAGCTGGAGGTAACATGGAGATTTGAACTGGGATCCCCATATTGGTAGGCAATGGAATACGGAATAGACCGCTAAGCCACCTGGACGCCCCCGTGCCCTGCTTTATCTGAAGAACTTGCTCGTGCCTTCATTCAAGACAACTCCTAAATCAGAGCCTTTGTGTGTGTGTGTGCGTGTGTGTGTGCTTACATGTGTGTACTAGGGGAGGAGAAAGGGAAAGGTGGGCGGCTCGGTGGTGCAGTGGTTAGCGCGGTCACCTCACAGCAAGAGGGTCCTGGGATCGAGCCCCGGGGCAGTTCAACCTTGGGAATCGTCCCAGGTCATCCTCTGTGTGGAGTTTTCATGTTCTCCCCATGTCTGTGTGGGTTTCCTCCTGGTGCGCCAGTTTCCTCCCACAGTCCAAAGACATGTAGGTCAGGTGAATCGGCCGTACTAAGTTGTCCTTAGTTGTGTGTGTGTGTGTGTGTGTGTGTGTGGGGGGGGGGGTTGCCCTGTGATGGCCTGGCGGCCTGTCCAGGGTGTCTCCCCGCCTGCCGCCCAGTGTCTGCTGGGATAGGCTCCAGCATCCCCGTGACCCTGAGTAAGGATAAGTGGTTCGGATAATGGATGGATAGAAAGGGAAAGGCACACTCTAATGGTAATGGGGCCTAATCTGGCTCTCGTGTTCATTAAGTAAGGAGAAGAAACCTCACCTCCCTTCAAGTCTTACTTTCTCAATATTTTGACTCTAACATGCCTCTTTTAGCACAGTGCCCTTAAAATTTCCAATATTTGAAAAAGTAGTCTACACTGTGTCTGACTAACACCAGCTCCAACCTGTTTCTTTACCGTGCACTAACTACCTCGACATAATAACTGTAGAGTTCTACCTGCTCCCCAGTTATCAGCTGATGTTGATTTTGATAATGATTAAAAATGATCTGCAATTATTACTAAGAGGAGTATTCATAGCACCGAAACTATTATGGAAATTTGGAGTAAACTCAGATTTTAAAACTCAAACAGCCCTCAAAACTTCATAACTGATACCATCACTTTTACTATCCAGCCTAACTATAGCTTCCACCAATTGATAATGAAGCTCAGGATCATTTAAAGTTGATGTTTGGACTGGAACTTTAATTAGTTACACTAAAGAAATAAGTACATTACTCATCTGCCAAAGAAAATAGTGATACAACCAGACAGCGAATGATTACAGCTTTACTGGGTCTGAAAATTAGCTATTAAAAATGAACAGCTGTATTTCATAACATAACAACATGGAACAGTCTTGGAAAATAAGCCTAAAGGCATTTTGATAGTTGGCAGAGAGGTTTGTGTGTGTGTGTGTGTGTGTGTGAGATGGACGTATGCGATCTTGGTCTGTGGTGCCCACTCTTTATGGGTATGTGTGTCTGACTGTGGTGCACGGTGTCAGTGTGGTATAATTTTACGTGATTTGAATGCTTGCAGTAGTAAACTTGATCTTGCGCAGGAGACCTAACAGAGTTATTGAGCCAGTCCACATAAAAGGGCAAGAGTTCCTAGACGAGTTGTTTACTTTGTCTGGTCAGTGGCAGGAGGTCGAGCAGATGGACGGCAGGCCCTCGGGAGACTGTCAAGATGTGATTAACTCCTAGACGCACATATGAGAACCGTTGTCACTTGGTCAGTAGCTGAAGATTAAAGACAGCGTTGACTTCAGTATCTCTTCAAGTTAGGTTAGGAGTCATTGAGAGGCCTTGTTGGAAAAGGTTTTATTGGCATGGTGGGGTTTAAGCTGGCATATATGCAGATGCGCAATGGAGACGAGGTGCTACAAAAAGACTCTAGACATCTCATATAGAGACCATATTACGAATGAAGAGGTGAGAAAAAGGATTACACAAGCCATTGGAACACATGAAGACTTGTTGACGATCGTAAAGAAGAGAAAACTGAAATGGTACGGTCACATCTCGAGAAGTTCCGGCCTTGCCAAGACCATCCTGCAAGGCACAGTGAGGGGCGGGTGAAGACAAGGAAGACATAAGAAGCGGTGGCTATGTAACATCAGAGAGTGGACAGGCCTTGACTTTGCCAGCTTACAGAGGGCAGTTGAGGACAGACAGAGATGGTGAGGACTGGTTGCAGATTCAACAGCGGTGCCCCAACGACCTCTCGAGAGGTTACAGAATAGGTGAGGTGAGATGATATGCAGATATTCATTAATCTTTGTGTGGTCTGCGATCAGATACACCACGAGTTTGATCAACGTTGTCCCAATTGCAGGAAAAGCATTGTCGCAAGATACTTACCGTGGAACAGGTGTCACATGAGTAATTTGTTCACTTTTGGACCGTCTTTATGTTACTTGAGTAGTGAACATGAAGCCACCCCTGTTGAAAGTCTCGATGATGTCACCAACTGACAAACCCTGGAGCTGTGCTGTTGACAGGCAACAGGAAGTTGACTCAAGGGAAATGGCAGAAAGACCCAGGGGCACTGTGACAACACTCAGGGTTGTAATAAAAGTACACGCTCCGCTTGGTAACTATTAACTGTAAGATTAGAATCTTTCGGCCATAAAAGATCAAACTGAGATTTATAGAGACATTGTCTCGATAAATCAGTGTCTCTATAAATCTCAGAGTTCATGCAGTCAGTCACATCGTTAGTGGTGCAGGTTCACATATACATTTCTATTGTTGAGATGCATTTCTATCACAGATCGGAGCCTTGGCTTTGTAGTTTCTTGCATTTGAACGAGGGTTGGTCATGTTCCCAACCTCTTACTGAACCGTCGGAAGATCACAGGAATGGTTCTGAATGAATTCTAATTTAGTTTGGTCTTTTGCATTAATCATCCAACCCTTGCACACACTCTTTGATCAGTTTCACAAGGGCCAATGGTACTGTTAAGAGTTGAGAGCCTGCCAATTAAACCTGCGAGGTGTCAGACAGGTTAGACCTTCATATGTGAGGGGAATCATGGGGTTCCAAGTAGCATTTGCCTTTGCTGTTGTTCTTTATTGCTCAGAATTACAGTTCTTGACATACCAAAGAAAAGCTCTGTTTGTTATTTGTTTTCATGTTCTTTTTGACAGTTCTTCTGACCTTGTTTAAGGTTGTTGACTTGAGGGAGACAAAACTTAAATGTCTCCTTTTTTAGTTCCGTTGGGGAAAGAGGGGGACTCGGGTGTGTGATGTTGACGTCACCAGGTGTCTGCTCTAAAAGGGGGAGTGGAAGAAGCCAAAACCATTTGACTTCATCGAAATTCTTTTTGACTTAATTTGTCTAAATTATATTATTGGAATGGTAATCATGGGCGGCACGGTGGCACAGTGGTTAGCGTGGTCGCCTCACAGCAAGAAGGTCCTGGGTTTGAGCCCCAGGGTAGTCCAACATTGGGGGTCGTCCCGGGTCGTCCTCTGTGTGGAGTTTACATGTTCTCCCTATGTCTGCGTGGGTTTCCTTCGGGTGCTCCAGTTTCCTCCCACAGTCCAAAGACATGTAGGTCAGGTGACTCGGCCGTACTAAATTGTCCTTAGATATGTGTGTGTGTGTGTGTGTGTGTGTGTGTGTGTGTGTGTGTGTGTGTGTGTGTGTGTGTGTGTGTGTCGGCCCTGTGTGATGGCCTGGCAGCCTGTCAAGGGTGTCTCCCCACCTGCCGCCCAATGACTGCTGGGATAGGCTCCAGCATCCCCGCGACCCTAGAGCAGGATAAGCAGTTCGGATAATGGATGGATGGAATGGTAATCATGAGTATGCTCTGTAAGCCCTACCATCTGCTCTCTCCTTGCACATTTCATAATGTCTCCTGTCTCCTGCTTTTTGCATTTCTTTTCTAAGGGGTCCGCAAAGGGAGCACGTTGACCCTCAGTAAATCAATTCTGATGCCTCCAGAATTGTCCCAATTTTAAGGATGAAATGGATTTGGTTGCTTTTTGAACCAGTAAAAATCACATTTCATTTGTTTTGCAGGGTTGCAGTTGGTCATTGCTGCTGATTTAACAGTGGTACTGTATGTTACTGAGACAGTTCTGCATGTTGCAGTTTGAAAGGTCATTGGGTAAATGCTGTAACCCCCTCCCCTAGCCGTACACCACTGTTTTAACCACTGAAACGGCACAATTCTGTGCAACGATCTCAATTTACTCCTCTCACCCTCGCAGCCCTCCCTCCATATCTCCACCTCTCCCCTCTCCTTTTAGCCTCACCCCTCCCCTCCTAACTGTACAAGCATTCTGTGCTGACAGGCAAGGCTTCAAACCAGCCTCTAGCCATTCAGCCAAGCATCCAGTCAGCCAGTCAGAACATTCCACTGGGTAATTAATCCCATACCGGACCACATTACTGGGTCACAAGCAGATTACAGCCTCCCTAATGAAACTAGAATGTGTTCTGCACAATTAAACACAGCGCCAGTTCAGCCCATTCCACTACCTCAGCTCCAGATCCAGCCAAACCGAGCCAAGCCCTTTTGCAATGCCATCAACCCCCTTGAGGGGTTTTTAAATGGTGTGTCACAATAAAATTGCAAGCCGGAGGCGGAGGATTAAAAGGAATAAGTTGTTGTTTTTTCTGTTATTTGTCCTCATCAATGGCTTTAGGCATTTCGTGTTTCACTCAAGTCACCACTTTTCAAGTGGTTCTGTGAATACAGCGGATAAATATTTTTTAAGGAGAAATGTTCTTCACAAGGCAGAAGCTATTTCTGTCCCGATCTGTTTGTGACAGTGTGAAACAACACAAGAACATGTTTTGTACTTGTGAAGCATTTCATATTCACGCTTAAGACTGCAAAGGGACATTGGCAGTTTTGCCTGCCTATTGTCTGTTCCTGTCTTTGTCAGCCCAACCGTGGAGGACAGGCGTGAAAATGGCAGACAGATTCGTTTGTGCATAAATTATCCTGGCTGTTAGCATCACTAACGAAGCAGCCACTCCCTCGTTAAGAGTTAAGCGCTGAGAAACAGCAAGTGGCACATCAGGCCCTAAGCTAATTAAGCACTCAGGCTTCACACACACACACACACACACACACACACACACACACACACACACACACACACACACACACACACACACACACACTAACACAGCGGTCTGATACCTGCCTGCTGCCATGGCAACGCTGATGGCTTCTAAAGGTGATCCGGGAGAACTTCAAAGTCAAAGCAAGACCGCACACAGAAGGTGTTTGTGTGATTGTGTGTGTGTGTGTGTGTGTGTGTGTGTGTGTGTGTGTGTGTGTGTGTGTGTGAGCTTGTCTCAGTGTGATTTTGAGCATTTAGTGATGGCAGGATGTGTGCTTAAATTAAAGAGGTGGAATCCAACATCTTGCGCTGCGTGCTGTGTGCATTTGGTTTGTGTTTGGTTTGTGTTTTATGGGCGATTACAACATTTCACCTTACATACCTTCACAACCCAACGTGTGTCAGACCTTGAAAACATTTGGAGGATTTTTGTTTTAGGTTTGTTTTGAGCTTCTTCTGTTGGCACATCCTCTTTCTCTTTTTCACATGCATCTGTATTGCCCCCCCCCCAGCCTGCAACACCTACTCTCTCCCTACCAAAACAAAAAAAAGAAAAGAAAATCGCCCTATCCTGCAATGCAAATGAGCATTGCTGCGTCAATTTGAGTTCCAGGCCCATGTTACTATAGCAACAACGTGAAGCTCTACAAAGCTTTGGAGAGAACAAGTTTCCCTCCTCATCTTTTTATCCCACATGCTTCAGATCATTTCAGGGCATTAGCATAGAGATGGAGAGATGTACCAGAGAGAGAGAGAGAGAGAGAGAGAGAGGGGAAGGGGGAGAGTGATAAGGAGAGGTAGCTCATCTGGAGAGCAACTCGCTTGCTTGCATAAAGCAATGACCTCCAAATTGCAATTTTACAACAACATCGGAAATCAACTTTTTGGTGAAAAGGAGGTGGTGGTGGTGGGGGCAGTCAGGCTGTTTTTGAGATTAAAGAATCTCTTTCTCTGTGAGGAAGGCTGCCATATATTTTTTCCATGCTCTCCCCCATCCTCCCTAACAGCTCTGCAGTAGCTCTGACTGTGTCTGTGCAGTGACCTTATGGATCATTTTGACAGTTTTTATCATCAAAATATCAGTGATCAGCATCTTCTTTTGGCTGAAGGTGATGGAACAGTTTGCCTGACTTTTTAAATGGTACAAACACCCCATTCATGCCCCTATTCCACTTTGTCTTCTTTACGTGGCCCTTTTATCTTCACTCCCCTTCTTTTTTCGCCGTTGTTATGATTTTATATGTTGATGTTGACATTGTGATTTTTTTACAGTGTCTATCAGGCCAAACATGCAGCCAATCTGTACACTCTGCAGTAACAAAGCCAGAGCCCTGGGAAAGATGTCCTTGTTTGATTCCCTGGTCAGCTTTTTAGATGCAGAAAAGCTTGGTATCTCAGAATCCTCCCTCCGTTGGTTCATGTCCTACCTCTCAGGGAGATATTTTAGAGTATTTTGGAGGGGAGAAATATCCAAACAGCACAGCTTATCCACGGGGGTTTCTCAAGGGTCAGTGCTCGGTCCCCTTCTCTTCTTAATATACACCACCTCACTGTGCAATCATCCACTCCCATGGTATCTCGTAGCATTGCTATGCTGATGATACCCAGCTCTTCCTGTCGTTCCCGCCAGAAGACCACTCAGTCTCGGCTCAGAGCTTGTCATGCCTTAATGATATATCGGCGTGGATGAAAAAATGCCACCTTTAACTTGACCTCTCTAAGACCAAGCTCCTGTCATGCCAGCCAGTTCCTCTTTACAACAAAAGATCAGTGTCCAGCTCGAATCAACCCAACTCACCCACAAACCCACAGAGTCTGCTCAAAACTTGGGTGTCATGATTGATGACCAACTAACCTTTAAGGTTCATGTGGCCTTAATTGCTCGATCATGCCAGTTTGCCCTATACAACATCAGGAAGCTCAGACCCTACCTGTCTAAGCATGCAGAGCAGACACGAGGCCTAGAAGGAGGACAGTCATACTCGACCCAAGTGACCACAGACGATAATGATGAAGATGTGTGTGTGTGTGTGTGTGTGTGTGTGTGTGTGTGTGTGTGTGTGTGTGTGTGTGTGTGTGTGTGTGTGTGTGTGTGTGTGTTGTGTCAGTGAGTCTGTCTGCCTTTCTCTTTGTTTATTCATATGCCTTTGTGTCTGTGCCTGCACGTGCATGTAAGATTACTTCTGCCAGATTGAAAAGGCCTACACTACATTTGGTGTGTCCGCTGACATTAACGTGTGTATGTGTCTACACCCATGGTACATTCTTGCATGTGTTTTAAAGCAGTTTCTCCCCCTCTCACCATCTTCCAAGAAAACAGAAACTACACTAAATGGAGGTAGGGAATCGAGGGTGGGTCCACTGACGGTTTCATTTGGGCTGGGGCTGGGACTGGGGCAAGTCTGGGAGCAGGTGGAGTTATGGATCCTGAATATCTGACAGCTCCGCTAAGTTCAATGTTTATGCTCCCCTGGGGTCCATTGTGAAAGGCCTTGGTTAAGGTGGGTTAAGCGCCGACTCGATATTGCGGAACTGGGAAGACCATTTTGATGGGATCCTAGAGACAAGGCTCTCTTTGTTAATACCAAGACTTAAGCAGAGAGAGTTAGTCTGAGACCATAGCAAGGTTCATTTATTTATTTATCTAATATTTATTTATTTGTTTAGTTTTATTTGGTTTGTACTGCAACGCTACTGTTACTCAAAAGGACTAATTGATGAATGAAGCATTTGAAAATTAATATTTCCTCTGGCCTAATAGAAACTATAATAAGAAGAGTCTTTTTTTAATAAAACAACTATGATAAATGAATATCTGATAGTTGAAATAATCAATAACGCAGATAAAGAAATATAGGTAAAGCAATAAAAGTCCCAGCCATTGTGGAAAATGCATTGAATGGATATAAATATAAAGGCAAGGCAACAGGGAGAGAGGAAAAAAGCTAATACTGCTACAAGGCTTTGGGATAAAAATGTTTTAAGTAGGGATTTAAAAGATTCTATGATCTCCAATATCACAACCCATATTTGAGCTACATAATAGATCTGTGATATATATTCACATTGCAGTATAATACAGTATAGCACATCCATTATCCAAGCCACTTCTCCTACTCAGGGTCGCGGGGATGCTGGAGCCTATCCCAGCAGTCACTGGGCGGCAGGCGGGGAGAAACCCTGGACAGACTGCCAAGCCCATCACATGTAATGTAGCATGCCAAGTGATATACCAAATACCTTTACCAAATGTATTGATATTGTCATTGGTACATTAAGCTTGCTTTCTCACAGATATCCACTAAAAATATCAATTCGTGCAAAGGCAAGCTCAGCTGATTCATTCACTAAGACAATTTCATTTTGGGACACTCTTTTTTTTTCTCCCATTCATTAAAAATAGTCTAGCTCCATTTTGCCATGTAATGTCTCAGATATGTATAAATACAGTGTGTTTACATGAGGGATTAGTGTCTTGTTGGTTGAGCATACCATAGCACAGTCTGCATAATTCAATAATTCATGAAGCCAAATAGCATCTAAACGCACAGTGGAGGCAAAAGAACCCCCGCGTTCCAAACCCTGCCACAAATGTCTCTCCTCTCCTCTCCTCTCCTCTCCTCTCCTCTCCTCTTCTCCCAGGCATGTTTCTTTATACGGCAGCATCTGCAAACATTTATATCCTGAAGGAAACGCAGTGTGCTCCGTATGTTGCAGGTATCCATCCTAAACCTCTCTGCAGGTTACACAGTACACATAGCTTTAGTCATTAGCGCTATGAGAAAGAAAAGCGTGCATTTGTACAATGATTCAATAACAAAGTTATGCAAATTTAAACTACATATAAATATGAACAGCTGCAGAGGTGCTGCACCGAGAGCAGTTACTTTGAAATAACAAGAAACGCATTCATTCATCTGGATGGTTTCCAGCCAAAGAGCTTGAGTAGTGCATTGAGACTTAAATCATGATAAACACAATGCAGAATGACGTCCCGCACTGTCACAACTCCCCTGTTATCCATTGACATACTGGTACTGCCACATAATGGTACTGCCAGCCTGCATCCTACCAGATACCACCAGCCCTTCTCTCCCTCTCACTCTTTCTCCATGTGCCTCTGTATGCTGAATGCACTTGGTTGCCTTTGATGGTGAACTTGCTGCCTGGTAGCCAGGAATTTCTGTTTCAATGTCTGAAGGTCATTAGAGAGCATGACCTGAGAAGAGTAAATTACTTCAGATTGGACGGACAATCACCTCCTCAGTGCTGCAATGGAGCCCTTGAGTATGGCTCCTACTACTACTACTGCTACTACTACTACTACTACTACTACTGCTACTACTACTTTCGGCTGGTCCTGTTAGGGGTCGCCACAGTGGATCATCCGTTTCCATCTCTTCTTGTCCTCTGCATCTTCCTCTGCCACACCAGCCACCTGCATGTCCTCCCTCACCACATCCATCAACCTCCTCTTTGGCCTTCCTCTTTTCCTCTTCCCTGACAGCTCCATATTCAGCATCCTTCTCCCAATATACCCAGCATCTCTCCTCCACACATGTCCAAGCCATCTCATCTTGCCTGTCTTGCTTTGTCTCCAAACCGTCCAACCTGAGCGGCCCCTCTAATATACTCATTCCTAATCCTCGAGTATGGCTCCAAACCCCAAAATTCCTACAGGAGGCGATGATCTGCTGCTAATCATTGGGAGGCAGTGATCAGGTGCATCCTTGTTAAATTAATATATGAGGCCAGTACAGATACGGAGAGAAAATGGGGGTGAAACAGGGAGAGGGAGAAAAATCACACTTGTGGTCCCCTTTACCACTCATGACATCATGACATTAACATATTTATTTGCCTAATCTTGTCAACAGTTTTCAACGCTAAACCAATGAGGGTGTAATGTTAACAAACCTGAACAAGAAACTGGTAGCGTGGCTGTGCCACACTACCAGGGATGGCGTGTGTGTATTCATGCTACACTGGATAAGGGACGATAAAGTAATAACTCATTCTGTCCCCATGTTACCTCCGGCTTCGTCGGGCGTCCCTACAGACACAATTGGCCGTGTCTGGAGGTAGGAAGCCGGATGTAGCTATATGTCCTGGTTGCCACACTAGCGCCTCCTCTGGTCGGTCAGGGTGCCTGTTCGAGGGGGAACTGGGGGGAATAGCGTGATCCTCCCACACGCCAAGTCCTCCTGGTGAAACTCCTCACTGTCAGGTGAAAAGAAGCAGCTGGCGACTCCACATGTATGGGAGGAGACATGTGGTAGTCTGCAGCCCTGCCCGGATCAGCAGAGGGGGTGGAGCAGCAACCGGGACGGCTCGGAAGAGTGGGGTAATTGGCCGCATACAACTGGGGGGAAAAGAGGGGAACCCCCCACCCCCAAAAAAAAAAAAAAAACTTGTTCTGTTTATTCCTATCTGGTCTTCATGAATGAGCGTGTGGCCATTTTGTCTCAAATCCAGCATAGCGCCACCGTTGTTCTTGAGCCGACATGTTGCCGTGTCATTTCTGAAGCCTTGACGCTTCGTAAACCTCAGCTTCCCTCTTTTCTTTCGCTCCATCTCTCTGGGGACGGGGATGAAAACCGAGCCTGTGTTATTTTTTCTTCAGAGGGTGCTGAATATTTCAGTTTTGCATTTTCTCTCTTTTTATGCGCTCCCTCTTTTTTCTCGGCCCCTTTGATGTGTCTTTGGATTCGTTATCATTCCGTTTGGATGAGCTCACAGACGCAGATGTGCGGGCGCAGGCACACATGCACACACAGACACACTCTCCCTCTCTCTCTCTCTCTGTATCTCTCTCTCTCTGTATCTCCCTCTCTCTCTCTCTCTCTGTCTGTCTGTCTGTCTGTCTATCTGTCTGTCTCTCGTTTCTACAAGAGACCAGAGGCGTCCACATGCATGCGTACATTCCATTCTGTGTTTTGTCTATTCTCCGTAGCAGTCATCCCACCCACAACACAGCCGTACAGCTCCTAACTGCATGATTACATGCCCAGTATTAGCTGAGCGAGTGCCGTTAGCTCTCCCGTGTGTGGAGTTTTACTCTGCGTTGGCGTGCGTGCGATGTGCTGGTGTGAGTTCTTGCGTTTGCACATTCACGTGTTCCGTTTGTCTTGCCGCGTTGTCGTAGGCCTACCTCGACACACACATGGTTAGTTCGGCTTAGACGACCGCAAGCAGCCCCGAGCCCCCCACACACCCTGTCTGTCAGACAGTGAGGGGAGTGGGGGGGGGGGGGGCGGAAACTCTTGCCCTCTTCCTTGAGAACGCGGACTTCTCCTTCCTCGGTCTCTTTCTCTTCTTCTCCTATAAACAGCCCTTCAGGATTGAGGGATGAGAGGACTTCCTCTCAGGAAAAGGCACATCTCTAATTTGAGCCTCCTCTCCTTCCACTTTTCTGACCAAAGAGCCATTTTAAGCTAACGAGCCGCCCCAGAGTTGGCACCCCGATCCACTCTTAACCCTCCTTTCTTCTCTTGCTCCCGGCCTCACTCTCTCCCCTCTCTCTCTCTCTCTCTCTCTCTCTCTCTGCCAGGCCTCCCTCAGCCGTTTTCTCTGTCCTCTCATCTCACCCTCATCGCTCTGTTATTGATGGTGACATGCTGTCTGCTCCTCTGGTGGCCACACACACACACACACACACACACACACACACACACACACACACACACACACACACACACACACACACACACACACATAAGAGCACACACACACATAAGAGCACACACACACACACACACACACACACACACACACACACACACACACACACACACACACACACACACACAGGCGAGTCACTCTGCCGAGTGTCATTTGAGGTGCCATACATTTGCTGGTTGTGTTTAATTTTAGAGCGAGGCACGTTTAAGGCTGTGGCACATTTTGTGTTCGTTGCAAAGAGTTTCTGCGAGCTTTGTCAGAGATGCGGAGTCGGCAGCCGGCACCAACTTAGCCATGGCAGCATGTATGTTGTGTTGTGTCACTGACAAAGACCGAGAAGCTGAGTCTGCACCACACGAAAAAAGATGTATACATGTGTGCACACACACATATACACACACACACATCACACATCACACACACACACACACACACACACACACACACACACACACACACACACACACACACACATACTTAAGCCACCTCATGCACATTCTTCTCGTCTCTCAGGCAACACAACCCCCCGACTCATCTCTCACTCTCTCTTGGAAGTTTAAAAAAACTTTTGCTATTTCTGTGACATCCTCTTTTCCATCTTCTTCTCTCTCTCTTTTCTTTTTCCATCTTAGTCGCTCCGCATATCCTTTGTGTACGTCTCAGCCCCGAAGGCAGTCATGCAGCGAGGCTGATTAATAATTACAGAGTACACAAAAACGGGGGAGAGAGAGGGGAAAAAAACACAATTTCTCCGTCGTTTGATGTCCGACATTAGAGAGACCAAAATTACAAAGAGACAGAGCGCTATAAAGAAGAGAGGAGGCCTGCACGTTCTTTTTTCTCTTTGCTCTGTTCAGCCCTTTTTCTTTTCTTTTCTTTTCTTTTTTCCTTTTCTCTCTTTTTGTTGCCTCCCTTTCGTTTGGCAGTCGGTTTGTTTTTGTTGTTATTATCTGCTGTGTATGGAACATTAAGTTAGGCAGCCGGGAAGAAGAAAATGCCGCTCACCCCCGCCGCCCCCCTTCTGTCTGTTTCTGTCGGCGTTTCTCCCTCTGCTGTCACATCTTTTGTAAACAGGTAGCATCACTCCCTAAGTTTGGGGAAAGTAATAGATGAATCATTGTGACCAAAAAAATGAAACCGGAAACTCTGTGCGCACTGCGAGTTGTGTACGTGCACGCTCACTGACGTAAGTATGCTAACTGGCTACGGGTTGTCTCCTTAAGTGGACCCTGTGTGTGTGTCTGTGTCTGTGTGTGTGTGTGTGTGTGTGTATGTGTGTGTGTGTGTGTGTGTGCGCGTGTGTGTGTTTATAGTACTGCCTGTTTTGCTTTTATGACTATGTTGCTCGACCACATCCTGATTATGAATTTCAACTGCAAAATTAAGTTTCAAATTAGAGAACTATGCCCCCCCACACACACACACACACATACACACATCCCTAAATTTGTTGCCCTTTTTCACATCAAAAGACTCCTCAACTTCATGAATATCCCTCAGCCTTGTCTGCTGTTCTGAGCTTAGCATTAGCTCCGCTAACTAGCACAGCTGTCGGCAGCTTTGCGATTCCACCCCTACCCTTTCCTCTTTGTAGATTTGGAGAATTTATACCATCAACTTTGTGAGTTTGCAGGAAGATTATGCTAACAAATATACAGAAAGCTTGATCTTGCTTGCTTGCTGGTTGTCCATCATATCCAATGATGACCATCTCCTCCTATTTGTGAGTCCTTTGGTGGCTGAATAGCCCGATCCTGGATGCACAGTTGTGGTTGCAGACCGGGCATGTAAAAGTGGTGCTGGGGGGGGGGGCCCTTTGCACGCTTTGCTACATGGTGTTGTGTGCGCTGGTTTTCCATATACTTCACTCCCTGTGAGACGTGAGAGCGCCAGATGGTGCGGCAGGAGGCAAGTTCCTCCAAAGAAGAGGGGTTGATCTGGCATATTT
>NC_079220.1:54417018-54427018 GCF_029633865.1 Lampris incognitus | reverse complement strand
TGAGCTTCTCACCTATCAAAGAAGGAAAATTGTTATATCGGCTCTTGTGTCCACAGTCTTTGTCTTTAGGTCTAATAGCTACTAATAGCTTGCAGGGGAAAGGGATGATCCGCTGTGGCAACCCGAACAGGAGCAGCCAAAAGTAGTAGTAGTAGATTACTAAAGCTTTTGAATATAAATTAAGCTTGAAACTAAAATTGTTTAGGAAATGAAGAGTTTTGCTGCATGGGTCAACTTTCTTCTCAAGGAGAGTCTGATACAGAACCTGCTGCTGATGGAGGTGCAGCTGATGCCCCTATCAGGCCATCAGTATCACCATCCACTTTACTCCAACTTGTGATTAAAACTCATGCTCAAAACTCATGATATCTAAACTACTCCACCTGGTAGTGCTGCCCACCCTCCACCCAAGTCGGGACTAGTCACTTTTTTTCTGAGAGAGGAAAAAAGTAGTGCTGGACCCAAAAATTCAACTATTCAGATATTTGTTTGTTGGGTAGGTATTCGGTTTTCAGCTTCGGGATTCGGATATATTCGTTTTTTTTTTTGTTTTTTTTTTTGTGCTAAATGTAGGCTATCAAAGGCGAGCCACAAAAATAAATTTTGTCAACACATTTAATAATAATTGTATTTAATAATAATAAATTTATTTATTTAGCACTTGTCTAAAATAATGCCACAAGCTGCTTCACAAAAAAAAAAAAACAGACAAGGCAAACAGTAAGACCAAACAAGTAAGAGCAAAAACAAAAAACAGCAAATATCAAACATTTGTTTATTTCTGAGTGATTTCTGATTTCTTTGTCAAAAAAATGTCAGAGTAGGCGTCTGGGTGGCGTGGCGGTCTATTCCGTTGCTACCAACACGGGGATCGGCGGTTCAAATCCCCGTGTTACCTCCGGCTTGGTCGGGCGTCCCAACATACACAATTTGGCCGTGTCTGTGGGTGGGAAGCCGGATGTGGGTATGTGTCCTGGTCGCTCGGGGGTGCCTGTTCGGGGGGAGGGGGGATGTCCCCCTGGCGAAACTCCTCACTGTCAGGTGACAAGAAGCAGCTGGCGACTCCACGTGTATCGGAGGAGGCATGTGGTGGTCTGCAGCCCTCCCCAGCTCGGAAGGGTGGGGTAATTGGCCAGATACAATTGGGGGAAAGGGGGGGACCCCCCCCCCAAAAAATAAAAATGTCAGAGTATTACACTGTTAAGCCTGCTGTTATGGCTGTCTCGTTAAAAGTATTGTTATAACAGAAATATGTGTGTTTTGTACCTTTTGTTTGACTCCTGTTAGGTTCAGGTTGTAAAACGTTATAGACTTTAACTGACTGAATCTGGAGCTGGAGTTGGCCCCGCCCACTGCTCCTCATATAGGAAGGGCTAAATGCAGAGAACACATTTCCTTTCAATGTATGCGAGTACTGAGAAATGACAATAAAGAAATTGTAAATAATAGAAATCTTATAAATAGAAATCTTAAATTTGTTGGTGCTAATAGGCTGTTTCTGCACTTGTGTTTCGCAGCGCTTTGTTGCGCATTGTCTCAGATCCGGAGGGTTTTTTTATGAGCATTTATGCAGGTCTATAATTTATCCATGATAAGAAAAATTGTCACAAGCTGTTGTTATGTCACAAAAAGTGCATAGATATGACCTCCATCCATCCATCCATCCATCCATCCATTATCTGAACCACTTTTTCTGCTCTCAGGGACGGGGGGATGCTGGAGCCTATCCCAGTAGACATTGGGCGGCAGGTGGGGAGACACCCTGGACAGGCCACCAGGCCATCACAGGGCTGACCTCGTTCAACCAAATCCCTCAGGATTACAAACATGCATAAAACACACCAAACCTTCTGGAAAATGTTTTTTTTTACTAACAAATAACAATAAACAGCAATACTGTAGAACAACAGAATCCTTAACAATTAATGCCTTTAATTAAACCGAAAGATCCCTTTTGTGATTTGCACCAATATCCAAAAACGGCGCACTGCTCCGGTTCAGATGAGGCAGCCCATTCCTGCCCATCAAACCCCTGCAGGTCTCCCAAACAATGCCCACAAGAGCGTTGTAGTCTCTAAGTAGAAAGTGGCCACCATTTCCACGAAAGCTGAAAAATCTAAATTGCTGTTGGGTGTGTTTGCACAAGCAAATTAAGAGTTTTCCTCTCTGCAGCTTGTTGCATTGAAGTTAACCCTGCTCTTCACCCGGTAAAAGTGACTGTCACACGTCCTGCCTGTGGGTCGTGTGTTTCTTGCCTTTAAGAACATCTAAGTAGGAAACGGAACACCCCTGTTAAGGAGTTTGGCTCCAGAGCCCACTATTTCCACAGTGGTCAGCCCAACTATATCCGGTTGGTATTTCTTCAATTTAACAATCTCAGACTCCTTCACCCCCATTAAGTTTAGGTTCCATGTTCCAAGACCTAGTAGTTTCAGTTACCAAGGTCTGACCATCTCCAACCTTTTCCCTGTGCCAATGGGCATTACATCTGACATCATCCTGGCATCTTACTGGTCAGCTCAGAAGACAATAATGCCATATTGCTTGTTTTTGCTTAGCCAAGCTACAGGTCTCACCTGACCACCAGGGGCTCTGCAGTGATAGCCTGTTGTTGGCCAGGCTCCAGAGGTGGACCTCAGTAGGCCTGCTAATGCAAAGCTCCATTCATTCTTTCTTTTTGGAGTTATCATAAGGGGTCTTGGTGAACCTTTATCTGGCCCAGTATCTGAGACCAGTTTGTTACAAGTGACTGCACACAGGGGGAAAAGACTCCCATAGAGCTGGGTTTATTATCAATATATTGTCAATATTGTGATATGAGACAAGCTATTGGCTAGGATTTTGGCTATCATAACATCCAATATGACTTAAATTCCGTGGTCTTAAAGGCTGCATTACAGGAAAGGGATATAATTTTCTGAACTTACTACACTTTTAGCTGAGTAAAATTAATAATGAATGCCTCTGCTTACTTGGTAATCATAGCCACAATTCTAATGATCATTTTCTTGTGTAAATATCTCATGAAGGCACCAATCGTTATCCACAAAATATGGTCACATTATTGATATCAAAATGTCAATCAAAGATATTGTGACATTTAATTTTTTCAATATCGCACAGCCCTGGCTTCCCAACAGCATAGTTCTTGGGGTCAATCCAACTCACACAAAAAAAAGGCGGCACAGTGGCGCAGTGGTTAGTGCTGTGGCCTCACAGCAAGAAGGTCCTGGGTCCGACCCCCGGGGTTGTCCAATCTTGGGGACCATCCCAGGTCGTCCTCTGTGTGGAGTTAGCATGTTCTCCCTGTGTCTGCGGTGGGTTTTCTCCGGGTGCTCCGGTTTCTTCCCACCATCAAAAAGACACCCATCCATCCATCCATCCATCCATCCATTATCCAAGCCGCTTATCCCAATTGGGGTCACAGGATGCTGGAGCCTATCCAGTAGTCATTGGGTGACAGGTGGGGAGACACCCTGGACTGGCCGCCAGGCCTTCACAGGGCCGACACATCCACACCTAGGTACAATTTAGTATGGCCGATTCACCTGACCTACATGTCTTTGAACTGTGGGAATTTCTAGAACACGTGTTTGAAATTCAGATCTCACAGAAACTCCCAGCTTCCTGTATGGGAAGTTGGAGAGCCTTCATGCACGCAAGCACCCGTCTCGACAGCATCGAGGTATTTATGAGAAAGGTGGGGTTACTAGGAGTGTATGAACGTGAGAAAGAGAGAGCGAGACATGCATGTTAGGGTTAGTACTCCTGTCTGTGCCCCTGACCGAGGCATGGCAAGACGAACTGGAGTTGGTCCCCAGGCACTGCACAGCGGCTGCCCACTGCTCCTAGCTACACAGCTAGGATGGGTTAAATTCAGAGGAAGAATTACCCCACGGGGATTAATAGTATAAAAAAAACAAACCCTCCAACATCGCAAGTTTGTGACTCAAGGAGAGTGAACAAAGGTTCCATTCACCCTTCGCATCTGTGTATGTGAACTTTAAGGTTTGCTGTGTCTTTAAATATCATCATAACTTCTATACTTTTGTGAATTTGTCGATTTAGCTTTTCAATGACATCAGTGATTATTTTATAGTTTCATTACCCACTCATACTTAATGATCTGAGCGAGTAAAAACGATAGGATAAAATAGCCTGAGCTGTTTTCGACATGTGTTTCCAGATGGAGAAGGTTGAGGAGGACCTGATTCGCTCCAAGTCCCTCAGAGAGAAACAGTCCAAGGAGTTCTCCCAACAACTGGATGTGCTCAGACAGAAATATGAGCAACAGGTGTGTGTGTGTGTGTGTCTGTCTGTCTGTCTGTCTGTCTGTCTGTCTGTCTGTCTGTCTGTCTGTCTGTCTGTCTGTCTGTCTGTCTACATTGTGTGCCTGTCTGCTGTATGTGTGTCTATGTGTGAGGGAGTCACAGTTCCTTGCTCCTGGGTAGATGGAACAGCCAGAAAAAACTCCTCTTCCTGATTTCATTTACAGCCGTCATCACCTCCATAATCATTCTCTATTTTCCCCCATTATCAGCAAACACTTGGCCTGTCGGAGGCAGCCACGGGTTCCTGACTCCATTTGGAATATTATGTTATTTCACCCCATCTGTTCCACCTGATTAATTCCTCATGATAAGGGACATGCTTTAGATTAAGCTTAGATTGGGGCCTCAATACACATCTAAAATCTTCTCCGCTGAAAACTGTAATGCAGTCTTTGTGGCAGGCCCTTATCAGCCCATCTTCATCACTCTCCCCTGATCACCAATCACTTTTGCTTCTCATTCAAACTGAACTCGCTGATGGGGGACAGTTTTTACAAAGTATCCAATTCAATTAATTTGCAGGAAATTAATGGACATTATCTGAGATAAGTTTGATTTTTTTTTTTTTTTTTTTTTTTTGGAGGTAGAAGCTTAAAGACATGGAGCGTAGTTTTAATCTGTTACAGCGCTACATGAATACATGCTGTAAATACAGGAAGTCCCCGGGTTACGAACGAGTTCCGTTTCTGAGTCTGTTCTTATGTCGAATCTGTATGTAAGTCAGAACTGTTACGTACAGTTCACGTCTAGCATCAATTAGTCAAATGTCTGTCTTAGTACATATATAGTATATATTTTACCTGAAACATCATAAATATAATAATGCCGTAATAAACATAACTGCAGTACAGTATTTATAATTGAGAGAGAGAGACAATGTGTGTATAGATATAAAAAGCTTTAAAGAAACATGTCTTACATTTCAAACTCCCCACCTGCCACTGTGCTGGAGCGGGTCGCGTCTGGTGGGCGCCGGCCGTTTGACGCCAGAAACGAGAGCCCACTCGGGGCTCGCCTTCCCGCCTCGCCGGGTAAGTGAAAAAACGATGAGCGTCTCACCTCTCTCTGAACGCTTTATTATTTCCACTTTGGTTTCAGTTGTGATCGTTTTCCTTTTCTTCGATGCATCGTCATCACTTGCATCAGATTTACGCCTTGAAGCCGTGGTTACGAGGGTAAACACATGGAAAATTTAAGCGAAAACACAACGCACACAACAATGTTTACACTATTCGACTTAAATTCAAACCGCCTAAAACACGCAGTGTTTTGAGCGTCGTGCAGAGTAGTCCGTCTGTTCGTTAGTACGAACCATTGTGTGTAACTCGATTTTTTAAGATAAGAGGCTTTATGGAGGTTCGTTTGTAAGTACGGGAGTTCGAATGTCGGGTGTTCGTAACCCGGGGACTACCTGTTCTGCAGACGATGATGGTAAAAAAAAAAGTGAAATTTAATGTTGTCTTACCTTTTCAGTTGAGTTTCCAATCAGGATTACTCAATTTAGGCGTCCGGGTGGCGTGGCGGTCTATTCCGTTGCCTACCAACATGGGGACAGCGGTTCGAATCCCCGTGTTACCTCCGGCTTGGTCGGGTGTCCCTACAGACAAAATTGGCCGTGTCTACGGGAGGGAAGCCGGATGTGGGTATGTGTCCTGGTTGCTGCACTAGCGCCTCCTCTGGTCAGTCGGGGCACATGTTTTGGGGGGGTGGACTGGGGGGAATAGCGTGATCCTCCCACATGCTATATCCTCCTGGTGAAACTCCTCACTGTCAGGTGAAAAGAAGCAGCTGGCGACTCCACATGTATGGGAGGAGGCATGTGGTAGTCTGCAGCCCTCCGCGGGTTGGCAGAGGGGCTGGAGCAGCGGCCGGGGCGGCTCAGAAGAGTGGGGTAATTGAAGAATGCAGAGAAAGTTAAGTCTCTTTCCTCATGACTCGAGCATGTGCTGCTATTTCAGCCCCTACATGCCACAGCATTAACATGTGTAGCATCTCTATTTCCCATCTGTAACCGAGGCGCCGTTGATTTCTTGAGGCTGCTTTTCGAAACCCAACTAGCCCTCAACCTGCCGGTTAATAAGCACGACCGTGCTCATTTCCAACGCAGATGGACTTCAGCTGCGTGTCAATTGCTGCAGATGGCTGTGAGCATCGCACATGAGGGCGGTGTTTGTACTGAGCAAAGAAGTGGACTTCCATTACGGATTTGGTCTGTGGTTGGATAGGTTTTTGTTTTGTAGTAATAACGGTCTTTATGGGTAGAATCCTGATTAGGACGTAGTGGGGTAGGGTGTGTACGTTCTGTTCCCCTGAAATATGTTTGAAATGTCCACCATAACGAAGGTTGCAAATGCAGCCTTTCAGACAACGGTATGCGGACTCATTATCATAATAATGAGATTGAGATGTTGGCTGCAGCAATAAACACTTTTTCTTTTCTTTTTTTTTGAGAAAGGCTTTTTCATCTTCCCTTTAATGATCCAGTAACCGGCTGACATACTCTTCCTGAAAACTGATACGTTTTCACTTCATTTGGGAAATAGGAATGCCATCAAAGAGTCGGGGGGGGGGGGGGGGACGGTCCCGGTCAAGGTAATCAGCTGCAGCTATAGCGAGGGAAGGATGCCAAGAAGAACCATTTGATAGCTGAAGCCATGTAAATTGGTTCAGCAGCACGGCAGAGGGGTGCGAGGCTTTTGTCTTTCAGATAAAGACATGCGAAGATGAAGGCTCTTTGTGTGCTGATGTGATAAATGAGGTGATGCTGATGACACTGACTTTACAGATAGAGTGCTCTGGGGACAAAGAGTGAGTGTGTGTGTGTGTGTGTGTGTGTGTACATGTGTGTGTTTGCCCTTGTTCTTTGCGTGCGGAGGTACGATGGCAAACACTTTGTGTGTACTCGCTCACCCATGCCCGCGTGTGTGTATTGTTTGTGCGCGTTGTGTGTCTCCCCACTCTAGAGAGATTGGTGTCTCTGTGTCACAGGGTTCAAGTTTGTCCATTCAGCCGGTCACAAAGCAGCATTCCTTGGGGGCGGCTTCAATGAGACTTTAAAAGGGGAACTATGTATGGAGGAGTTGTTTCCCCGTGACCCTTTCAGCCGCAGGACGTCATGGCGTCAAGAGCCCGAGCCCTGCTCTTTGACATTAGACTGACGTAGGAAGGTCAAAAGGCTGGTATAGACACAGTCATGAGCTTGGTGCTCAAGGGAAGCTCTAATCCAGCCCTAGTTTTCAGATGTTGTGCTCACACACAGAGGTCTAGGTCATAGACATTCAAGTGTGTGAGCATGGACAGACACACACACTCACATACCATGGCACCCTATACTTGTGGGGACCCCTCGTTGACTACATTCATTCCCTAGCCCTTAACCATCATACCTACATGCCTTAATTTCAACCCTTACCCTAACCTTAACCTAATCCTAATGCTAACCTTAACCCTAAAACAAAGTCCCAACCCTGATATAGACCCTTTTGCTCATGGGGACCCATAAAATGTCCCCCCACAAGGTAGGTAGTTTCAGGTTTTTCTATCCTATCCAAATGTCCCCATTAGGAAAGAAAAACCTGGTACCCACGCACGCTCTTACCCACCAGCCCTAATGCCCATCTCTCAATGCTTCATACCCTGCTGTGAGGAATGAGTGTTTTCTCCTTCTCTTGCATCTTGCCTGCCTTTACTCCCGTTTCACACCCACTCCAGCCTCCCCTGCTGAGAAAAGACGGGGCTTCTGTCCCCCTTCCCCCCCCCCTTCTCCCCTCCTCCTTCCCAAAGATTTCAGATATCCCCCCTGGGGTTGTTTGAAGCCCATTACTTCACTGTCCCGTCTGACTGTGTTTAACACGTACTCACTCAGTAACACACTCGGGACGTTTCTGTCTGGGCTGACAGGAGCCATGCTGTGCCGGAACACCTGGACCGCTCTCTATGTTTGGCACCACGCTGTGCTGTAACTGCCTCAGCCTTCCCTCATAACCGCCATGCCGGTCCCTTTAAGAGCCGCAGCACCCAGCATCCTCCACTGCACGCTGGCGCTGCGTGATGTCACAACAAGGCTCCTTGCTGGGTCTCTCTCTCCTCTCCTCTCGTCTCCGCCTTGCTTTTTTGCTGTTTTTTTTTTTTCTTCTTCTTCCCAAAGTGGATTTACCCTGACCATATCTACATCCTCATTTCACCTCTCACATCCTGGTTGCTCCAAAAACCCATGCCCCGAGAGTCTCAAACCGGAGCGAACAGTAAGCCAGGACGTCCTTTCCCTGTTCACTGTTACTGCCGTCGCTGCATGTCCTGCTGTGGAGTTCTCTTAGCAGTTGCCTGCTTGTCAGTCTACCAGTCAATGTTGTGACTTAGCTGGGGGGATGAATCCGACCCACCCTGCGTGACCATGTATTGTGGCTGTGGACCCGATTTGTCTATGTTATGACAATAAATGGCAAGTAAAGTACAGAAGAAGAACGCTATGTGGAAGTTACGTTAGACAAGGTGAACAGCTCTGATGACAGTGTGTGGAAGATGTAGACTACAGCCACAGTTTTGCTTGCGTTCTCAAGCTACATCGTGTTTTCCTGATTTTGTTTGGAGACAAAACGGCTTAGCAGTGCAGTGTGTTTTGTGTGACATTGTAAATGCAACATTGAACATGCAGTGATGTACAAAATCTTACTGCTTTATTCAGCCATTGTATTTATAAAATGTCCCATAAGCTGAAGGGTAAATGCTTATCTGCCAAATGGAAGTGTTTATTGTGGCCTTCCTCGCGATGCTGAGGAGGGAAGCCGGCTTCCTGTAGATAGCCCTCCATTCATCACCTGCTCTGAATAGCATACAGCATCTGGGGATAGAGCTGGGAATAGGGCAGGGACTAGGGGTAGAAGCTCAGGATCTCTGCATCTCTGGCAGGCCAGGTAGGGTGCCGTCAAGCACAATGTGCAGGGGGATTAGCTTCAAAGCTGAGAGGGGAGTGGGCCCCGGGCTCCTGCTGTCCTCTCAGGGCTCCGGCTGAGGCTGCACGGCAGGATGGGGATGGGGGTCACTAGTCCCCCCGCCATGGGGGAGTGGGAATGGAACAGAGCCTGGGAACGGCTTGTGGCTCAGGGCTGGGAGCTCCACTGCCAAAGCTCACCTCACAGCAGGTGACTCCGCTCACAGCCACGCGGGGATACAGCCCCGCCTCAGCTGACAGGATGATTTAGCCCTGAAAAAATCGAGGCTTTGCATTCCATTAGAAGCATTTTGTTTTGCTCTACTGTATTGTGTGTGGCTGACTGAAACTCCAATGAGAGATGACTGTGTGTTTTAGCATCGCATCCCTGCTGATTGGTGCCTGTACTGCAGCGCTGTTCTCTGACTCAGTGTCCTTCATTAACAGGATAAACCCAAATGATGGCAGGAATTGCTGGAAAATGCACCGCCTGTAGAGCTTAATCCCATAAATTGTGAAAGCATGAAAATCGATATTGATTCATAAATGGCAACTTTGTGTGGCGGAATTAATTCCCGGGCTTGGATATTCTGCGTTAGTCCGTCAGAGAAAATGGGATTACAGGTGAAAGCGGCAGGTTTCTTTTTGCTCTTAATTAATTTTTCCCTCTCTACTCCCGAAAGTTTCTGCCACCCACTCCTCCCTCTCTTCTTGTTTTCTTATTTTGGCGTATAGTGGT